>NC_088882.1:16841104-17035384 GCF_032884065.1 Artemia franciscana
AAAACGAGCAGAGTCAAACATATTCTGTAGAAGTTTGGTAATTGGTTTTTGTCAATACTCAAATTGCCAAAATCAAATTTGAAGTTTTCTTATTAGTGCTCGTACGCTAAGTAAAAAAGGTCGTAGAAGCGTTTTTTTTATGAGAAGTTTCTAAAAAAAAACAATTAATATCAAACAAAAGAATAATATCAAATAAGAATAAAGCAATTTCTTAGAAATACGAATACTATTTCGAATCTTATATTTTGTGTGTTGCACATCCGAAGATTAAATTAAGAATGGATAAATGAAATTATCTCAGTAAGTAAATATTGACAAAAAGAAGTCTGTATAGAGTCGCAGGGTAATACAATTTTTATTATAATCACACAAAATAAACTTTGCAAAGATAACCCACAAAGGAAAGTATAAATGCCCATATAATTTTATAATATCACGAAGAGAATACATGAACATTTTTTTTAATTTTCCCGTAATAAGACAGTTGGACTTCGTATGTTGCCAACGACCAGATTGTGAAATAACTTCAATCGTTGTCAAAGGAACATTGAAGATAGTAAGGAATATCATCAGGTTTTCACAGCTATTCACTACATAAAGAACGATGGGAGATACACAAACTACTAAGTTAGGGAGACGCAAGGCATCTTATTTGCTAAACAGTTTTGTTTTTTGTTAGAAAATTCATCTTACCTTATTTACTAACTTTCTATGCAGAAGTCATACTATTCTCGTAAAAAAATAGTGTAGATAATATAAAATCAGCTTTGGCCTACTACCTAAAAATTCAAATGAAAAGTCAACAGAAAGTTGTTGCATAAAATCTAGGTTTTTGTTTTTCAAATCTATTTCTCAACTGACTATACAAGAGTCTTTTGAGAAACTCCTCTAGACATTACATGAAAGTTATCTCCAAATAGTTATGAAAGTATGTCATGACTACCCCGTAGCTTTATTATTGAGCTCCGAAAATTTTCCATTTTTTAGTAGCAGACAAAAAGCTGTCACTTGTCTTCTAACGGCAGATAATGTGAACTTCTTCTTGATGTCATGGCATCACCATAGGCTCGATACAACTACCCAGGAAAAGATATAAATCCTTCTTTAAAGTTGTGACCTATCTAGATTATTTTCTAAGCCAAAAATGTCAGTATGCCAACTACTCCATTATGTCATGATGTCACCATTTGTTTGATATAATTGCTCTAGAAAGAATACGAATTCTTCCTTAAAGTTGTGACCTATCTAGATCGTTTTCATGGACAGAAATGTCACTAGGCCAGTTTCCAGAAAAACAGGTAATTCCAGATTTTGTCCCAGTAATTATATTTGCATTAATTATGTTGATGTATAATTAGTTTCAACCCAGTATGTTTCATTACACAAACTTTCATTTGTTCCCTAGGTTATTAATTTTTTCCCTAGGTATTATAACTGCTGAAAACGCGTTTTACAAAAAGACGCATAATGCTGTGTAATTTATGCTTAGCTAGGTTTCTTGTATAATTTTGCCTGCATCATTGACACTAACGATGCAGCCACTGCTGAGACAAATATGCATTATGTGTGCTCTAGAAATGTTTTCATAAATTTGACGTCACTCAGAGGATTTTTTTCTAAAATTAAGGCTCTTAACGAGTTTTCTCAAACTCGTGATCTGTATAGATCATTTTTGTAGGTCAGGAATTCCCAGACTCCCGTTTTTGACAGAAAAGAACAGGGAACCGTATTCGCGAAAAATATATACATATACAATTATTGTTCGTTTAAAGATATAAGATATGCATAGCTTTTAATCTTGTCAGTCTTAATTGAAAGCTTCAGGATACAAAAGTGAATCGTTTTTGTTCCTCTCATCGATTCAGTTTCGCAGCCTATTTTAAGAAATCTCGCTTCAAGTTTTATGCTGGGATCACGCCTACCTTTCCTTCAAAGAACCAATAACCAGTACTGCCAGTATATGATGAAGGCCTTAGACGTGCAGAGGTTTTGGATTTTCCAAATCCTCTAGACAAGCGAAGTAAAATAATAATTTTTAAGAACAAGATTATTTTATTGTAGGCTAGATATATAAGTTGTAATTTAATAGTTCTTTTAAATTTGTAGTCATGTATTCTCCTTATTGGCCACACGTGTTAGAAGCCTGGAAGTTTCGACATCACCCAAACATGCTTTTTGTTTTTTACGAAGATCTCAAGGAAAATCTACCGAACGAGCTTCAAAGAATTGCCAATCATTTAGGGAAGGATTTACTAGATGAGGAAATTGAAACGCTGCATGAGCACCTGACGTTTGACAATTTTAAAATCAATCCTGCTGTAAATAAAGAAGAGGGTAAAGAACGAGGAGTTCTGAATAAAAGTGGCAGTTTTATAAGAAATGGTTCGTTTTTTTACCGTCTTTTAAAATTTCCAAAATTAGTGTTTTTATTGGAGTTCCTTAAATATCTACTTTTTATGGCACTTGGTATTAACCAAGTGACACATAGCAATCGCAAATTCTGTCGGTCTGTCGGTCCCGGTTTTGCTACTTTAGGCACTTCCAGGTAAGCTAGGACGATGAAATTTGACTGGCGTATCAGGGACCAGACGAGATTAAATTAGAAATAATCGTTTGCCCAATTTGACTATCTGGGGGGAAAGTGGGGGGCCCGTTAATTCGGAAAAAATAGAAAATTTGAAGTATTTTTAACTTACGAACGGTTGATCAGATCTTAATGAAATCTGATGTTTTGAAGGATATCGTGTCTCAGAGCTGTTATTTTAAATCCCGACAAGATCTGGTGACATTGGGGGGGGGGAATTGGGAGGGGGAAACCTAAAATCTTCGAAAACTCTTAGAGTGGAGGGATTGGGATGAAACTCGGTGGGAAAAATAAGCATAAGTCCTAGATACATGATTGACATAACCGGAACGGATCCGCTCTCTTTAGGGTAGTTTGGGGGGGGGGGGTTAATACTGAAAAATAAGAAAAAATGAGGTATTTTTAACTAACGAACGGGTGATCGGATCTCAATGAAATTTGATATTTAGAAGGATATCGTGTCTTAGAGCTCTTATTTTAAATCCCGAACAGACATGGTGACATTGGGGGGGGGGAAGAGTTGGCAGGGGAAACCTAAAACTTGTAAAACGCTTAGAGTGGAGGGATCGGGATGAAACTTGGTGGAAAAAATAAGCACAAGTCCTAGCTACATGATTTACATAACAGAAACGGATCCGCTCTCTTTGGGATAGTGGGGGGGGGGGTTAATTCTGAAAAATTAGAAAAAATAAGGTATTTTTAACTTACGAACGGGTGATCGGATCTCTATGAAATTTGATATTTAGAAGGATAACGTGTCTCAAAGCCCTTACATTAAGTCCCGATTCTGAAAATTTAGAAAAAATGACGTATTTTTAACTTACGAAGGAGTGATCGGATCTTCATGAAACTTCATATTTAGAAGGTCCTCGTGACTCATATCTCTTATTTAAAATGTCAACCGGATCCAGCGTAATTGGGGGAGGGCAGTTGGGGGGAACCGGAAATCTTAGAAAATACTTAAAGCGGTGTGATCAGGATGAAACTGGATGGGAAGAATAAAAACCTGTCTAAGACATGTGACTGACATACCCGGATCGGATCTGCTCTCTTTGGTGGGGTTGGGGGGGAGGTAATTTTAAAAATCGAGGTATTTGTAACTTACGAAAGGGTGACCAGATCTTAATGTAATTTTATATTTAGAAGGATCATGGGCTTTAAAGCTCTAATTTTAAATTCCGACCAGATCCTGTGACATTGGGGGGAGTTGGAGGGGGAAACCAGAGTTCTTGGAAAACGTGAAAATTGGGACATTTTTATCTTACGAATAGGTGATCTGATCATAGTGAAATTTGATATTTAGAAGGAACTTATGTCTCAGAGCTCTTATTTCAAATACCAACCAGATCTTTTGACATTGGGGGGGGGGTTGGAAGGGGAAATCTTAGAAAACACTTGGAGTGTAGGAATCGAGATGAAGCTTGGTGGATAGAATAAGCAAATTTCCTTGATACGTGATTGACGGAACCGTACTGGATTCGCTCTCTTTAGGGGAGTTGGGGGGAGGGGTTCCGTGATGTGGCGAGTTTGGTGCTTCTGGACGTGCTAGGACGATGAAAATTGGTAGGCGTGTCAGGGAGCTGCACAAATTGACGTGATAAAGTCGTTTCCCCAGATTCGACCATCTGGGGGGCTAAACGGAGAGGAAAAATTTGAAAAATTAGGTATTTATAACATTCGAATGGGTGATCGGATCTTAATGAATTTTGATGTTTAGAAGGATATCGTGACTCAGAGCTCTTATTTTAAATCCTGACCTGCATTAAGCCTCTTATTTTCCTTTTAAATCAATCTATTGATTCATAGAATTTTGCTAGAGCTCAAACCATATGATCTCTTGGCTCTTAGCTCTTCTTGCCTCGTCACAAGTGCCATATGAGCTCTTAGCTCTTGTTTGTTAAAGAAAAAAGTTAGATTAGTCAACAAAATGTCAATGATTTTCTTGAAAAACATGACAAAACATCCTATTTGCATAAAAAAAGAAATCTAGAAAAAAAATTACAGCGAAGACTTGCAACAATATATTGGAAACATTAATTATTCTCTTGAATTATTAAAAAGTCCTCTGTAATCACTTCAATTTGTTCATAGAGTTTACAGTAGTGGTCTTTACAATAGCATTTTTACAATAGTGGTCCTTGTTTCTTTCTTTTGAACATTTCTTTCACATTCCAACTGCAGTCTCTGCTGACGAGTAAGTTACATTTCAGCAATTCTTTCCCTTTAAACATCAGTTAAGTATCTATTTAAATGACAAGTCTGAAGTCAATCAAACAGTTCGTGGTAAAGAACTGTAGTAAGGAGCGACCCGGCTCAATAGTAGCAAAAACTCTAAAAACTGGAATTTTGGTACCAATAGCTTGAATTGCATTTTAATGCTGATTTAAAATATATAACTTTCATCAAGTTTAGTCTTACCCATCAAAAGTTACGAGCCTGAGAAAATTTGCGTTATTTTAGAAAATAGGGGGAAACACCCACTAAAAGTCATAGAATCTTAACAAAAATCACAACATCAGATTCAGCGTATCAGAGAACCCTACTGTAGAAGTTTCAAGCTCCTATCTACAAAAATGTGGAATTTTATATTTTTTGCCAGAAGGCAGATCACGGATGCGTGTTTATTTGTTTGTTTTTTTGTTTTTTTGTTGTTTTTTCCCCAAGGATGATCGTATCGACCCAGTTGTCCTAGAATGTTGCAAGAGGGCTCATTCTAACGGAAATGAAAAGTTCTAGTGCCCTTTATAAGTAACCAAAAAAATTGGAGGGTACCTAGGCCCCCTCCCACGCTAATTATTTTCCCAAAGTCAACGGATCAAAATTCTGATATAGCCATTTTATTCAGCATAGTCGAAAAACCCTATAACTATGTCTTTGGGGACGACTTACTCCCCCACAGTCCCCGTGGGAGGGGTTACAAGCTCAAAACTTTGACCAGTGCTTACATATAGTAATGATTATTGGGAAGTGTACAGGCGTTTTCAGGAGGAATTTTTGGTTGGAAGCAGGGGTTGAGAAGAGGGGGATATGCTGGGGGAACTTCCCATCGAGGAATTTGTCATGGGGGAAGAAAATTTCCATGAAGGGAGCGCAGGATTTACTAGCATTACTTAAAAAAAAAACAATGAAGAAATAAATATGAAGAAGTTTTTTTCAGCTGGAAGTAAGCAGCAGAATTAAAACTTAAAACGAACAGAAGTTATTACCCATATGAGGGGCTCACCTCCTCCTAATACCTCGCTCTTTACGCTAAAGTATTTTTAGTAATTTTAACTATTTATTCTGCGGCTTTTGTGATTCAGGGGTCATTCTTAATGAATTGGGACAAAAATTAAGCTTTAGCGTAAAGAGCGAGGTACTGACGATGGGGCGAACCCCCTCATATATGTAATAAAAACATGAGAATAAAAAAGTTCTTTACGTAAGCTAATTTATAAGTTACGTATATCTTTTACTTATAAAAAGATTCGTAAAAAATTAAAAGTTCTAGTTGCCTTTTTAATTAACCGAAAATCGGAGGGTAACTAGGCTTCCTCCCCCGCTCTTTTTTTCTCAAAAATCATTCGATCAAAATTATGAGAAAGCCATTTAGCCAAAAAAAATATACAAATTTCGTTTTAATTATTCCTCTGCGGAGAGCCAAAATCAAAACATGCATTGATTCAAAAACGTTCAGAAATTAAATAAAAAAAAACAAGTTTTTTTAAATGAAAGTAAGGAGCGACATTAAAACTTAAAACGAACAGAAACTACTCCGTATATGAAAGGGGCTTTTCCTTCTCAACGCCGCTCTTTACGCTAAAGTTTGACGCTTTCTCTCAATTCTTCTTTTTAAAACAGTAAAAAACTTCAGCGTAAAGAGCGGGGCGTTGAGAAGGAAAAGCCCCTTTCATATACGGAGTAATTTCTGTTCGTTTTAAGTTTTAATGTCGCTCCTTACTTTCATTTAAAAAAACTTGTTTTTTTTTTATTTAATCAACAGTAAGGACTGATTTACAGGGGAAATTCACACTTTTTTTTTAATATTCAGATCTTGAAGATTAGCACATGATAAGTAGAATCCTACAGTCATACTAATGATTGAATGGCGGGGGTAGAAAGGTGGATCGATATCTCAACGATGGTCGGCACAACTTATATGAATATAAAATAGCCAAATTATACGACGTTTTATATAAATGTCAGCATTTTTACCGAAAATGCTATGGGGAAGAGTTGGCCCTAGCAGAACAGGATACTTTCCTGCTTGTATCACCGATTTTTACAACTTTTGGGTTTTAAGATTTTGCTGTCAGTTATAGCTGACAGGTATTTTATTTCATTTTTCGTTCCTTTATTTCTTTTCCTTCATTTCCCCCCTTAATTTCTCTTCTTTTTTTAGGAAAAGTTGGTGACTGGCAGTATCAGTTTACCCCAGAAATGAATGAAAAAACAGAACGATGGATTGCATGCAATACAGAAAACACGGATTTGGAATTTACTTACACGCTTGATTATCAAGATTAGCATTTTGGTAGCATCTACCAGCATAAAACTTTCGGCAGCTTGTACTTTATAATGGATTAAACGATTTTACACTATTATTATATGACATTCTCTGTCACACTGTAATTTAAGATTAATTAACAATTGAGACAATATTTCTATGTCTAAAATTATAAAAATATTTAAAACAATCTAAGCGGTATTGCTGAATTTATCTTGAAATGGTTTAAAGCCATTCGAAAATTCAAGGCTCCTGCAAAACTGACTTGAAAGAACTAGATAGGGTATCAGGCAAATCACTTGGTTCTGGATTTAGTTGAGCCCCCTAAGAAAATCCATAGTTATTGTTTAAATTTTAGTAAGCCAAAAATTGGCAAAAAGCTAAACACCTCAAATCAAACATATAGTATTATTTAGTATGATATCCAATATCTATAATTTTTCCTTATGGTGACTTGAATATTTATCATTACATCTGGCAGTGCTTACAGACATGAAGGAATTAGAGTTCAATTTTCCATCCTTCCCTTACAGTTTGGAGCAGAGTGTTGACTTAGACCAACAAAGACTTCCATCCATTTCAAATTCTAAATTCTTCCGTACAGACTATTTGAATTATTTTAAGGCAGCCATTTCAGCAATTAAGTTTGAGAGAGTAATTTTGCTGCAACAAAAAGGAGATTAAAATGGTTCGTGGCAAGTTTTTCCTTCGCAGCATTGGAGAGCCTTCTTCGGAGAACAAATCTAATTAGGATTTATAAAAATACCAGCAAGCAAAAGTTGATGCTATTGGAAAACAAATAATATTGAAGAAAATCGTGTCGCCAAGTAGTTTTAAATGTTGAGACAATAAGTATTACCTTTTCTAAAATTTTGAACCTTGCTGGTAGAGAGAAGATAGCTCCCGATCTCCATTGTCGTAGGATACCATTCTCAACTAAACGAAAAAAATCGCCTGCGCTCTTTGGAGGCTAAAGGTGGTCAAATGTTCTGCCCCCAATGGCCTTTTCATTGTCGACATAAGGCTTCAGCAGTGTACTAGCTGGAAATTCATAGCCCTTGTTCTGAACAAATATTTGCTCTGAATCTGTTCCTCAAATAGGGAAGACCACGCGTGTTGTCACCGTCTCTCAGATAGATCCCGATCTTCATTGTCGTAGGATACCATTCTCAATTAAGTGAAAAAAAAAAATCGTCTGCACTCTTTGGAGGCTAAAGGTGGTCAAATCTTCTGCCCCCAATGTCCTTTTCATTGTCGACATAAGGCTTCAGCAATGTACTAGCTGGAAATTCATAACCCTTATTCTGAACAAATATTTACTCTGAATCTGTTTCTCAAATAGAGAAGACCACGCGTGTTGTCACCGTCTCTCAGACAAATGGCAATCAAAGTGAGTATATTCTTGTTCAGTCCTGTAAATGTTCTTTCTTGCAATGGGAAAGTCTACAAACATGAGCATTGGAGCAATGCAGCCACTTGTCAGCAATTGGAGTCAAATAGCTTCTGAGCAATGTAAAATTTCAGTTATGACAGAAACCGACCACCCTTTATAGCAAAATAGCTCCGTTTCTGGAAATGCTTAACTGTCAGCAATTTTGTTCGGTGTACGAAATCTGTCAGTCATACACCTCTGCTTTTGGTTTCAAACAGTTGGTGGTAAAGAACTGTAAGTAAGGAGCACCTCGGCACAATAGTAACCCAAACTCCAACAAACGACATTTTGATGACGATAGATAAACAATTTTCTTTTCGTTTCTGATTCCAAATGTATAAAGTGTATAAAAGGCTAGGAACCAGCGAAAATTTGCTTGACTTCTAGAAAAAAGGGGGTGGACACCATCACAAAGTCCAATAATCCGAATGAAAACCACACCATCAGATTCAGCGTATCAGAGATCACTATAGGCAATCTTGAGACACCGGGAAATTCCAATCCGGGTGGCTTCAGTAACTCCAGAACAGTTTTTGATCAGAGATAAATCAAACGATCGCCAATCCCTTTTGCGATTCCGTAGAACTTCCTTTCCAGAAACGTCGCATCTGATCCACGCAAGACTGATCAGGCTGAATCACAAAAGCCGCTTGTCCCAACGCTGTCAATACTCACTATTATTCTGTCTCCAGAGGCGCGAATATTCTCAACACATTAATGTCCGGCAATTTTATGAATCACAGCTTTGATTTTGGACAAAATGATTTTGTTCTGAAATGGTTCATAGAGAATATGTATGATTTAAGCAATCAAGTAAAACAAAAAACATTTTTCAAATGAAAGTAAGAGGCAGCATTAAAACTTAAGGCGGAGAGAAATTATTCCATATCAGCCCTCGCTGTTTATGCTAAGATCTTAGTTTTTAAAAATACATCTCATTCAAGTTTAACGACTCTTTCGTTTAAGCAGTCTATCTTTAAGAATTGTGACAAAAAGTCAAACTTTAGCTTAAAGAGTGAAGGCTCAAGAAAGGCAGCCCCCTTAACCTAAGGAATAGTTTCGGTTCGTTTTACGTTTTAATGTTGCTCCTTATATTCATTTACAAAAACTCATTTTTGTCAAATAATTTTTAACAATTTTTCAAATTTTGCCAGGAAATACCCTTTCCTCCTCCTGTGAAAACTTCCCCCTGGAAAATCCCCCCTGAAACACACATCCCAATGGAAAATCCCCCCGCAGAGCCCCCTCCCCCCGGAAAAATTCCGTATACTTCCCAAGAATAAATAAAATATATTAAGAATGGGAAAATTGCGAAGTTTTAAGCACTTCCCCAGGGACTGTGGGGATCCTTTCATCCCCAAAGGCGTAGGTATTGGACATTTCAACAATGCAAAACCAAATAGCTACCTCAAAGTTTTGAACAGACGTTTGCCCACCAATCAGATTTGCCCACCAATCTGTATGGTCACTGAAAAGGATACTAGAACGTTTGATTTTCGATAAAATAAACCCTCTCTCGGTCTTTTAGGATCACTGGCTCGATACGATCACCACTTGGGAAAAAAATACACATGAGTGATCTTTCTTCTGACAAAAAAATAAAATTCCACATCTGTGTATACAGGAGCTTGAAACTTTTACAATAATGTTATCTGATAGGCTAAATTTGATGCCATGGTTTTCTTTAAGAGTGCTTCACGTTATTGGGGAATTTCTCCCCTTTTTTCAAAATCAGGCAAATTTGTTTTTTTTTTTAGTTTCTGTTACTATTGGGCCGAGTCGCTCCTTACTTACAGTTTGTTACCAAGAACTATGGTGTTAAGAAACTGTTTGAAATTTTTTGAGGATGTTTCCCCCTTCATCGAAAATCTTGCAAATTTTCTCAGACTCGTAGCTTTATATGAGTAACTTTAAATTTAATGAACTATATTTATTTGGGATCAAACAGTTCGTAGTAACGAACTGTAGTAAGGGGCGACCCGGCTCAATAGTAACCGAAACTCTAAAAAATGGAATTTTAATACCAATAGTTACATCAAAAGAATTGCATTTTAATGCTGATTTTAAATATATAAGTTTCATCAAGATCAGTTATACCCATCAAAAGTTAGGAGCCTGAGAAAATTTGCATCATTTTAGAAAATAGGGGGAAACACCCCCTAAAAGTCATACAATCTTAACGAAAATCTCACCATCAGATTCAGCGTATGAGAGAACCTTATTGTAGAAGTTTCAAGCTCCTATCTACAAAAATGTGGAATTTCGCATTTTTTGCCAGAAGACAGATCACGGATGCGTGTTTATTTGTTTGTTTGTTTTTTGTTTTTTTTTTTTTTTCCAGGGGTGATCGTATCGACTAAGTGGTCCTAGAATGTCGCGAGAGGGCTCATTCTAACGGAAATTAAAAGTTATAGTGCCCTTTTTAAGTGACCAAAAAGTTGGAGGGCAGCTAGGTCACCTCCCACGCTCATGTTTTCCTAAAAGTCATCGGATCAAAATTCTGAGACAGTCATTTTATTCACCATAGTCGAAAAACCTAATAACTATGTCTTAAGGGAAGACTTACTCTCCCGCAGTCCCCGTGGGAGGGGCTGCAAGTTACAAACTTTGGACTGTGTTTACATATAGTAATGGTTACTGGGAAGTGTACAGATGTTTTCAGGGGGATTTTTTGGTTTAGGAGGCAGAGTTTATGGGGGATACATGGGAGGATATTTCCATGGAGGAACTTCTCATGGTGGAAAAGAATTTCAATGAGGGGGGCGCAGGATTTTCTAGCATTATTTAAAACAATGAAAAAATAAATAAGAACAGTTTTTTCTACTGAAAGTAAGAAGCAGCATTAAAACTTAAAACGAAAAAAAATATTATGTATATGAGGGGTTTACCTCCTCGTTATACCTCACTCTTTACGCTAAAGTATTTTTAGGAATTTCAACTATTTATTCTACGGCCTTTGTGATTCAGAGGTCATTCTTAAGGAATTGGGACAAAATTTAAGCTTTACTGTAAAGAGCGAGGTATCGAAGAGGGTTGAACCCCCTCATATACGCAATAAAAACATACGAATATAGAAGCTCGTTACGTAAGTTAATTCGTAAGTTACGTATATTTTTTACCAATGAAAACGTTTGTAAAAAAAATCAAAAGTTCTAGTTGCCTTTTTAAGTAATCAAAAAATTGGAGGGCAACTAGGCCTCCTCCCTCGCTCCTTTTTTCTCAAAATCTTCCGATTAATTGCAATTAATTAATATGCAAATTTCATTTTAATTATTTATCTGCGGAGAGCCAAGATCAAAACATGCATTAATTCAAAAAAGTCCGGAAATTAAATAAAAAAACAAGTTTTTAAAATGAAAGTAAGGAGCAACATTAAAACTTAAAACGAACAGAAATGGCCCGGTTTTTACGCTAGAGTTTCTTACTGTTTTAAAAAGCAGAGTTCAGAGAAAGAGGCAAACTTTTCCAGGGGAAAAATTTGACCTCAAGGCTATTTTTTTTTACCAAGAGAGCAATAAATTGACATTATGCCATAGACTGGTTGCGGAATCAGTCACGTGATTGCTTTTTCTATTAACAGTAAACATAGCAGAAACGTCCCACACGATACTATAGCATAACTCGTTAACAAGCTTCAAATAAGCTTTTAAATACCATCAAATTTCTGAAACTTAAAACCGTGTTGTGGAGTTCGTTTCCATATAGGGCTGACAAATCATTCATTGCACCCCCGCAAACGAATGTTTGCTTAAACGCCCGTTCCCAGTGAGATTTTACTTATGCCAGTCCAATGCCTGATAACAATAAGATCGTTCTATTAAAAATGTGATTGTGTTAAAGTAGCTCTAGATAAATATCAGGATTAGTAAAATCTCATTCTGAATAGGCCCTAACCAGACACCAAGTTCTTCTTTGACTAGATCTGTTCCTTTCCTATATAGCACTATTGTGGAAAAATTAACCTAGTCCACGACTTTGTTTTTAGCCTATATTGTTGGTACTGTATAAATTGTTTATTTTATCGTTTGTTGCTACAACCAGAAGGGCTTTTCGATTATAAACTACCCACCTATCTACCTTTAACTCTGAAGGTGCTGACGGTTTGAATAATTCATTAGCTGCATCTCAGGTTGCATCATGAACTCACCCTGTTTACGAACATCTTTGCAATATACCATAAATCCAAGGTCATAATTTAGTTCTAAACAAAACAAGGGATAGCTAGCACAGGACATGGTAAGAGCGGTTTCTTTTACTTATGATATGTTTCTTTTAAAACAAGCGATTTAACGACACTCCTGCATCTCTAACTTTCACAAAAAGGACAAAACGCTTGTATCATTTGATTCATTAGTCTCAGATCTATCCATTGGGACTGTTTCAATGGGAAGAAACTAAACTTGTTAAAAAAAGGAAAGTATTTTTTTAACATATTTTCATTTATTTTTAATCTAGAAAAATATGTACACCAAATACAAAAATGTAACCCGGCAGCTGGTTAAGTTGAATGTTAGATGAAAGTGAAAGTAAGGAGCAACGTAAAAACTTAAAACGCAGAAATTATATCGTATACAAGGGGGTTCGCTCCCTAGTCAATACCTCGCTCTTTACGCTTAAGTTCGAATATTGTTCCAATTCCTTAAGAATTTCCCATGAATCACAAAGACCATTGATTAGAATCAATAGCTTTTTTGAAAGTACTAAAATATTTTAGCGTAAAGAGCGAGGTATTGACTATGGGACGAACCCCCTCATATACGTAATAATTGCTTGAAACCTCTATATCAGGGTTTTCTTATACGCTGACTCTCATGGTGTGATTTTCATTAAGATTCTATCATTTTTAGGGATTGTTTTCCCCTTCTTTCGAAAATGAGGCAAATTTTTTTCAGGCTCGTAACTTTTGATGAGTAAGATTAAACTTGATGAAAGTTACACAGTTAAAAGCAGCATAAAAATCCAACTCCTGTGATGTATCTATTGATATCAAAGTTCCGTTCCCTAGAGTTTCCGTTACTACAGAGCCGGGTCGCTCCTTACACTTCGTTACCACTAACTGTTTTATATATAAAAACTGTAGGAGAGAAGAAAAGTAGAGGACTTAAATTACGCAGGGAACATAAACCCGAGGATTTCGATCCCTATAAATTACGCCCGAAGGACCATTTTTAGATGTCATATAGGCTTAGCACTTAATGCTTATGTTATCAAGTCCAATTTATATAAAGACTGTAGATATAAAAATTAGATTTCGAATGAGCCCTTAAAACCGCTCTCTGTAATTTTCCACTACCCCAAAGCTGACGAACGAAAAAAAGAGAAAAAGAAGAGACATTTGTGCTTCCCATGCAAAAAGGGATTTGCCTTTTCGTTAAATGTGTGAGGGGCGCCATAATTGTCCTTCGCGATGTTTTTGACCATGAGAATTCCAATAATGCACTTTTCATTCGGTCCGACTTCATTTTTGAGTTGTCTTGGGCTGTTTTTGGAAATCCCTGTAAAATTTTATTTATAATAGCATTTTACTATTAAAACTTGTTAATAATAGTAACCTTCTGAATCAGTTGCAGATGACAATATTTCTCACTAAAAGATTTTTTCCATAGCATGTTTTTAAAAATTTGGTTTCTATTTGCCGCGGTTCACATTTATTAGATTGCAGCTACAACTACAACTCTGATTTCGGGAATGTCTTCGAATGAAAAAGAAAAAAGGGTGAAACTCCCGTTTTTTGGTAGATGTTTAGTTTCGTTCCAAGTGCTCAAAACCGGAAACTATACTACAAAGCACCATAATTTCCAGTTTAGAGCGCCTAGAAATGCTCATTCTAGAAAAGCATCCATTACTGGTTTACCCTCCTCCTCCTCCATGGGGCAAACTAAAAATGCGTAAAGTCGGCTTGCTTACAGGTAACATTATTTAGAGAGCAAAGCGTATAAGTCCATGAGCCCTGCTGTTATCAGAAGCCTAAAATCGGCTTTGTTTGCTTATAGAAAAATCTAGAATAACAATAGAAAAACAATTTCTGTTCGATTTAAGTTTTAATGTCTCTCCTTACTTTCAGTTGAAACAACTGTTTTTTATATTTAATTTCGTTTTTCAAATAATCATAGGAAATCCATGAGACATAAAATGGTGTACACGATTTTTGAAGGCCGTGTGGCAACACTAATCCATCAAAAAGTAATAAATTTTTTTTTTTCAATACGTTGATAACGCAAATTAAGCTTTTGTTCTTGAATTTCCCAATATCCTATCTGCCTTTAGTTTTTTTTTCTCCTTTTTTACAGTCAAGGATTGTAATGTTCTATTAAGTGATATATTTTTTATTATACAATGATTATTTGATAACATAAACTGCTTTTAAAATGTTCAAAAATGACTTAATTAATTTTCTGAATCTGGCATCATAACATAGTTGGAAATTGATCAACGCTAGACCAACAAAATAAATTTTGGGGAAAAAGCTTTAAGCTTTAGACTAACTAAATACCTTTTTGGGGAAATAGCTTTAATTTCCACTATACTTTACCCCCATTCCTTTAATGCCACATGCGTTTTGCTATGTGTAACTTTTGTTTTGACTGTGTACCCATAAGCTAGATCAATGAGGTAAAAATCAAGAAACAGAAAAACACTAAAGAAATATATAATTTGGGCTATATATTTCCAAATAATTGTAGAAATGCCTTCAAAATGTGTAAAATAATAATTTTTGTACATATTATAAAGTGAGAATTATTTTCCTAACATGTCTCCTATTCATAACATGTCTCAATATCTCCAATTCTTGGCTGATACATTGGCTCTTATAGTAAAATAATGCCGATTCAGAGAAAATGAATAGAAAATATACATAGGCATTACCTGACCCATCAGTGGATTTCCTGTGAGCTGAATATTCTATTTTGAAGCAAAAATAGGCAGAAGCTACTTTTTTTTGTTACCAAGCTGCTTATTTCACATTTGGGTTATTGGTCCAAGATTACCATGTTGTCAAGGCATAGCTGTATCTTGGAACAACAGCCTAGGCTTTGTTATTGATAGGACATGAATTAGAAAGCCTACAAATGAAAGAAATATACCATTTGATTACTAACTTAATTTTCATTTCAAACATAATAGGTCTAATCACTGCTGTTGCAAGCCTGGCCATGCATACTTATTATTTTGCATATTAAGGGGCTGTCCCCTCCTCAATACCCCACTCTTCAGGCTATAGTTTTTTAGTACTTTTGATAAAGCTTCTTATTCTAACTAAACGGCCCTTATGTTTAAGGAGTCCTTCTTAAAGAATCGGGACAAAAAGTCAAACTTTAGCGTAAAGAGGGGGGGTATTAGGGAGAGGGAAACCCCCCTAATATAGAAATAATATTTTTTTGGTCTAAATTCTAATATTTTTTCTTACTTTCATTTGGAAAAACTGGTTTTTTATATAGTTTCTGATTGTTTTTCAAATAATGCAGGGACATCAAGCTTCCCTCCATGGAAAATTCTCTTTCCCACAGAAAATTCAGCAAAGTAAAGCTCTCCTCACGTAAAGTTTGGAATCCCCCTCCTTGAAAATTTTCCCTCGGAAATACCACCACCCCCAGTGTATTATTTTATATCCAAATCCAAGGCATAGCTCCTCAATTTTTCGGAAAAAAATAGAGAATAACCAGTTTTTAGACTAGTAACCTCTCGATTTATAGGTGAATGCTGTACCACAAGGCTATGAGCTATACACATCAATTATGAATACCGTATGTGGACATATAGGCAAACTTTACAGTTTACAGTCATTTCCCCCATGGACTATGGAGGGTCATATCATCACCAAAAGCACATTTTATTGGACTTCTGAACTAACTTGAAAAATGCCTATCTCAAACATTTAATAGCAAGACTTTGGAGGAGGGAGCTGCAGGGGGGAGAGGTTGCTAGCTGCCCCAACCCTTTTGGTCACTTAAAACAGGGCACTAGAACTTTTAATTCTCGCTCTAATACACCTTCCACCGATCTTGCAGGGCCAATGGCTCGATACGATCACCCCTCGGAAAAAGAAGAGAAAAAAACAAACAAAAAAACAAATAAATACGCATCCGTGATCCACAAAATACAAAACTCCACATTTTTAAAGATAGAATTCTTGAAATCACTACAGTAGGGTTCTCTGATCAGCTGAATCTTATGGTGTAATTTTCGTTAAGGTTCCTGGCTATTTTCAGTTTTTTTCCACTTTTTTTGAAAATAAGACAAACTTTTATAAGGCTCGTAACTTTTGATTGGGCTCTGACGCTAATCTTGTATGTTTGGAATCAGCAAAATGAGTAAATTCTTTTGATGTGTGCATTGCTATAAAAATTCCATATTTTAGAAATTCGGTTACTATTGAGCCACGTCGCTTTTTACTACAGTTTGTTGCCACGAAATGTTAGATCCTAGTTAGGCAAGTACAAAACACCTTATTTGTTGGAAGGACAAATTCTTATAAAAAGAAAAATTGTATGCCTGAGAAACTCAACGATAGAAAATTTCTCTCCTGTTCAGCTGAAAATCCAAGGAAATATCAGTTTTTAAGAAAAAAATTTGTAACATGACAAAAATACCAGAAAAAATAAAAGAATAAGAGCATTATCTCTTCATCGACATTCGGAAGGTCCGTTTCAAGAACCCTGGTTCCATTGAAATTGACAACTAAATTATGTTTTCGTGAATAAGGGCGTCCGCATAACGTGCACTAAACCTTGAGTCTTCGGGTCTTCGAAACCACACTAGAAATTCAAACATGAAGCCAGAGTACTTTTTGGTGTGCTTAAACCCTTTTCTGGTACACAGTAAATATAGAGACGAAGACCACAGAACTTCACGGTATCCGCTAATGATAATATCAAAAAATAAAATTTCTGTCATCAAATTAACAGGTTTGAACAACGTAGATAAATCTTTGCTTTAAACTTAGTAAAAAGCCAATGCATTTTTTTTTATAAGAACTTTTGACAATATTTCAAAGTTGCAATAAAAGGAAAACAGTGATTTACACAATTTTCTCAGCAAAAATCTCAAGCCAGCAAAATAGGACCCAATTTTTAACCCTGCTTAGAAAAGTTGGAATAAATATTTACTAGTGTTGTACCTCTCCTTGTATTCCATTTGTGGACTAAATTGTTTGTATTTGCAAAAATGACTTTCGCATATTTTAGTTTTATTTCTTTCCTGTGTAATTATTTTCACTTTATGGTTGTTTAGCTTAAATTTTTATGTTTTTAATACAGCCTCAAGACTTCTTTATTATTCTTTAAGCCTTTTTTGTTGTTGTTTTTAATTGCATTCTTATGAAATCACTCGGTGGTCAACTGCTACTATTTTCTTTTCTTTTCTTTTAGAATGCAATTTTGCATAAAAAAGAAAACAAGTTAAAATATACTTTGAGAGTTGCGCTTAGTAATAAAATATTGTTTTCAGCAGACTTCAGATTAAAAAAAAAAATTCCGCATAAGGAGAGATTTGAGTCAATAGTAGAACTTAAGATTATTAAATGTTTTTAACTTCTCTATTTTCAATAATAGGTATATAAAGTGTAACGCTGAAACTTCTAAACCCTACAGGCTAAAGGTAAATTTTTTTGTAAACCCTTATTATTTAAATAGTTCAGTTTTTAATTTTGAAACAACGGGTATGAAGAAGCATCTGCGGGCATAACGGTAAGGAAAACAAATGGAAATCACAAGTGGCTGATAATTTTATTCATTAATCGGTTATTATCTCAATCAGGAATCATTTTTTGACAGGGCCCATCAATTTAGAACAGTCCATTAAAACATATAATTACCTCAGAGTTCCTTAAACCAAAAGTCAGTTGTGCCAGGGCTTCTAGAGCGAATAGTTCTAAAAATCCAAAAATTTCACTGCACTCTTTCCTGTGATTACAGCCTTTTATATAATGCAAGAACTCTTGGCGTAAGAATTTAATCAGAAAGGAAATTTATTGCACTACTTCTGGTAAAACTAAGGAGAAACCCAGGAGGCTAGTTTTTAAACTGAATTGTTTGAAAAACCGTGCTGGCTGAGTGGTTAGACCGCTAGACTTGACATTCTGAGGATAGGAGGTAGAGTCCTGGTGTCGCTAGTTATTTGATTTTGGAACGGAGATCAATGGTATGACTCTGCAAGCTCACTCAGAATCGACCAAGCTCTAAATAGTCACCTAATGAAATTCTGGGGGAAAACACGGAAAGTATCAAATGAATTCCCCCCAAACACGCATTGAAGTCCTGGCTAAAGGCATAAAATCAGGACATCGGTACCTGCGTTACGCAGACCCATTGGTCAGCATGCAAAAAAAATATGTTTGAAAAGCGGAAAGTGTAGTACATGTAATGTTAAGCCTTGTATTTATCCAACACATGCGATCAAAATTGCATCTTCACTTTCCCATTCTTTTTTTTTTAGGGGGAATTACGAAATAAGTACAGTATTTTTCTCTATTTTTAGATGTTTGAGGTTTTGTTTCTCAGCGCAATCATTGCATGTCTATCTGCCAATAAAGATTTGGATCACAGATGGGAGGATTATAAGATCTTGCATGGAAAGCTATACAAAAATGACATTGAAGAGATCCATCGTAGAAGCATATGGGAAAACAATATCAAGATTTTGGACTTGCATAACGATAAATATGCTTCCGGTTTCGCTTCATTTAAGGTTGCAGAAGGGTACTTTGCAGACATGACTGAAACAGAGAGAAGTCTTTTCTTCAAACGTGAAAGTCAAGCTACGAAAAAATCCCCAAGTATGAATAATGACAACGTTGATGCGCAGACAGCAACGGCTGCAAGGAATCCCATAACACTAAGGTACGATACTGCCACTTCAGATAAAATTTCAACTGCAATTAAGGCCTCATCCATAGCGCCTTCATTCTTTACCCATTCAAATAGGCTTCCATTATCCGCCTTAGCAAAAAAAGAATCTATTTCAGATTTAAAATCCAGCCTTGTGTCGTCCACTGCACCTTCTGTAAAAAAGAAAGAGTCACATGTTGCAGAATGGATATTAACAGTCGAAAGAAGCTATGAAGGCATAAGTGATAAAACTGAAGCATCAGAACAAATCTTTAGCAATGATGCTGAAAAAAAGGTTTATGACAAAAGAAGTATATTTAATGTGACTCAAGCTAATGAAACTGAATTTTCTACCAGTGCCTACCTGGTTCCTAGTGACCAAGTGACAAGTAGTTACATTGAAAATAAAAACACAACTTTAATTAAACCTGTGATGGCTACAACAAATTCAGTTACAACCCAAGGCGGCTCCGCAGGTCAAAACAGCCAACAAACCGTTCAAAATGAATATATCAACAACAACGATATAACAACGCCAGTTTCTAGGATTCAATATGAAGCTATTGAAGACTCACAAGATGAAAATCCTACAGATTCACAAGACGAGAGTCTCAATGAAGAATCTAGGTCAACAACAACGACCTTAGATTATCGTAAGAGTAACTGCATGCCACCCATAAAAAGCCAGGGCGCTTGCGCTTCAGCATATGCTTTTACAGCAGTAGCAGCCATAGAGTTCTATCATTGTTTAAAAGCCGGAAAACTGGTACTTGGAAGTGAGCAGCAAATTATAGATTGCAGTCACTACGACAATGGCTGCTCTGGAGGCCAGGAACATGGTTCCTGGAGGTATATCGAAGATACTAAATCATTCTGCACTGGCCCAACTTATCCATATATGTCAGGTGTGACAAGTCTAGCGGGACAGTGCAGAAATAACTCCTGCAAATCAATCCCAATAAAAATAATCAATGTGTATTTACCCACAAATGACGAACGATACCTTCTAGATACTGTAACGAACATTGGTCCGGTTGCTGCCGCAATATCAGCAAATTCTATATTATTTGACGGGTATAAAGAAGGTGTTTTTGATGACTTTTCGTGCAATGGAAAGCCTCTTGACCACTCTGTGTTGATTGTGGGGTATACAGTTATTAAAAACATGCCTGTCTGGATAATAAGAAACCACTGGGGAGAATCCTGGGGAATGCAGGGCTATGGTTACATAAGACGTGGCATTAATCATTGTGGGATAGCCATGGATCCTTCATATCCCTATATAATGTGATTCCTTTTACAAGTGCATAAAAATTAGAAAATTATTTTTTTTAGAATTTTCCAGGCAATTTTTTGGGTTTTCTAGGCACTTGTCTCATCCCAAATAAAAATACATGCATATAATTTGTCTGATGTTAACAAGGATTTATTAGATAAGCATGGAATTGAGAAAGGGGTATCAAAATCAATTTTAACCTCTAGAGAAATCTTCCGATTCTTAGAAATATGACAAAGTAGATATGCAAGGTCTTCCCTTTAGTTTTCGTCTTTTTCACAATTTGGTCCCCAAAAATAAAACTAGTTTATAACTAGTTTAAAATTGTAACTTGGGGTTTAAAAGGAAACAAATATTTTTGTTGTTGTTGATTTTAATGTTTCACAGAGTTTTATTAGTTGAATGATTAGTGAAAAGTTTTTAAGCTTATGTGTTTTCATTGCTTTTATTTATTACTTCAATTATTCTTATACCTCTCTCATATCGTTGTCAAAAATATACTCCTCAGTTTAAATTTACATTTCTTTATAGAACTGGGCTAATTAAAACTAGGGAACGGACAGAGATCCATTAATGTAAGAGCAAATATCACAACATATTAATTGTACAGATGAACGTCTTCTTTAGGTTAAAAATGATTCAGGGTCAAATATTGATCAAAAGATTACTGAGAAACGATTTAGTGAGTAGTGACTCAAAATGCAAGGTAAGTCATCGTTATAGTCAAACCTAAATACCGAATCTGACACGTTCCAAGTTATGAGGTTATTTTCAAAATCGTTTGGTAATTGTTTTTCAAGGAGAGGATCAGCAGAGTCACCTAAATCACAACGATCAAAATATGATTTAACACAGATTGATCCTCCCTTTGACAGCAGTTGACTTGACAATGTTGACTTGAGCAGTTGGCTAACTTGACAATTGTCTCAGAAATGTAAAAACATCAGCTATGACCTTAAAAGCTCGAAAGCGACCGTAGATAAGTCAAAAAATATAATATATATATATATACTAGCTGTTGGGGTGGCGCTTCGCGCCACCCCAACACCTAGTTGGTGGGGGCGCTTCGCGCCCCCCCCAAGCCCCCCCGCGCGCGTAAGTCGTTACGCGCCATAATAGTTACGCGCCATTGTAGTTGTGTCCCTATGTCCCACCTGTGAATATAGATATATATATATATATGGTTTTAACTACGTAAAACTTGCGAATATACAACATTCTTTGCTGTCCCATTGTCTTTGCATATAAATAGATTGTCAGGTTATCCCCCTGTTTCCCCCGGTGTCCCCGTTGTAGTTGTGTCCCTGTGTCCCGGTCGTCATTTATATTCCCTGTGTCCCGGGTCCCGGTCATCATTTGTATCCCGGTGTCCCGGTCTGTATATACATTCGTTTTTTAGTTTTGTTTTTCTCCTTTATTTTTTTCCTTTTTTTTTCTTTTTTAGCTTATTTAGATTTTTAGATTTTTTAGTTTTTTTTATTAGTTTTTAGTTTTTATTTCTTTTTAGTTTTTTTGTCCCGGTCGTCATTTATATCCCCCTGTTTCCCCCGGTGTCCCCGTTGTAGTTGTGCCCCTGTGTCCCGGTCGTCATTTATATTCCCTGTGTCCCGGTCGTCATTTGTATCCCGGTGTCCCGGTCTGTATATACATTCGTTTTTTAGTTTTGTTTTTCTCCTTTATTTTTTTCCTTTTTTTTCTTTTTTAGTTTATTTAGATTTTTAGATTTTTTAGTTTTTTTATTAGTTTTTAGTTTTTTTTCTTTTTAGTTTTTTTGTAGTTTTTACCTTCTTTTTAGTTTTGTTAGTTTTTTTTTTTACTTATGTCCTGGTCGTCATTTATACTCCCTGTGTCCCGGTGCTTTGTTGATTGCTAATCGAACATTCCTTTTGTCCTGGTCGCTTTCTCTTTGAGTGTCGTCATTTATTTTTTTCTTTTTTAGTTCTTTTAGTTTTTACCTTTTTTAGTTTTTTTTAGTTTTTTAGATGAAATTTTTTTTTAGTTTTTTCCTTTTTTTCTTTTTAGTTTTTTATTGGTTTTTACCTTTATTTTAGCTTATTTTTCAGTTTTTTCCTTTTTTTATTTTTTTTTATTTTTTTTAGTTTTTTAGCTTTTTTACTTTTTTTATTAGTTTTTAGTTTTTTTGTAGTTTTTGCCTTTTTTTTAGTTTTTTCAGTTTTTTTTTAGTTTTTTATTGGTTTTTACCTTTATTTTAGCTTATTTTCAGTTTTTTCCTTTTTTTAGTTTTTTTTAGTTTTTAGTTTTTTTAGTTTTTTACCTTTTTTAGTTTTTTTAGTTTTTTTAGTTTTTTAGCTTTTTTATTTTTTTTATTAGTTTTTAGTTTTTTTTGTAGTTTTTGCCTTTTTTAGTTTTTTTAGTTTTTTAGCTTTTTTATTAGTTTTTAGTTTTTTTTTGTAGTTTTTGCCTTTTTTTAGTTTTTTTAGTTTTTTAGCTTTTTTATTTTTTTATTAGTTTTTAGTTTTTTTTTGTAGTTAGTTTTTTTTAGTTTTTTACCTTTTTTTAGTTTTTTTAGTTTTTTTAGTTTTTTAGCTTTTTTATTTTTTTTTATTAGTTTTTAGTTTTTTTTGTAGTTTTTGCCTTTTTTTAGTTTTTTTTAGTTTTTTAGCTTTTTTATTAGTTTTTAGTTTTTTTTTGTAGTTTTTGCCTTTTTTTAGTTTTTTTAGTTTTTTAGCTTTTTTATTTTTTTTATTAGTTTTTAGTTTTTTTTGTAGTTTTTGCCTTTTTTTTAGTTTTTTCAGTTTTGACGTCACCTGATCCAGTTTTTTCAGGTGACGTCACCTGATCCAAATAGATTGTCAGGTTTACCGACTCTTGAACATGCAACATATAATGGTCCATGGGAAAACAATCTGTATTCAGATCTATACCTCATGATTCTAATGATTGCCCTTGAGCTTTGTTGATGGTGATTGCTAATCGACCATTCCCTGTCCCGGTGTCCCGGTCGTCATTTATATCCCCCTGTTTCCCCCGGTGTCCCCGTTGTAGTTGTGTCCCTGGGTCCCGGTCGTCATTTATATTCCCTGTGTCCCGGTCGTCATTTGTATCCCGGTGTCCCGGTCTGTATATACATTCGTTTTTTAGTTTTGTTTTTCTCCTTTATTTTTTTCCTTTTTTTTCTTTTTTAGTTAATTTAGATTTTTAGATTTTTTAGTTTTTTTATTAGTTTTTAGTTTTTTTTTCTTTTTAGTTTTTTTGTAGTTTTTACCTTCTTTTTAGTTTTGTTAGTTTTTTTTTTACTTATGTCCTGGTCGTCATTTATACTCCCTGTGTCCCGGTGCTTTGTTGATTGCTAATCGAACATTCCTTTTGTCCTGGTCGCTTTCTCTTTGAGTGTCATCATTTATTTTTTTCTTTTTTAGTTCTTTTAGTTTTTACCTTTTTTAGTTTTTTTTTAGTTTTTTAGATGAAAATTTTTTTTAGTTATTTCCTTTTTTTCTTTTTAGTTTTTTATTGGTTTTTACCTTTATTTTAGCTTATTTTTCAGTTTTTTCCTTTTTTTTAGTTTTTTTTTATTTTTTATTTTTTTTAGTTTTTTAGCTTTTTTACTTTTTTTATTAGTTTTTAGTTTTTTTTGTAGTTTTTGCCTTTTTTTAGTTTTTTCAGTTTTTTTTTAGTTTTTTATTGGTTTTTACCTTTATTTTAGCTTATTTTTCAGTTTTTTCCTTTTTTTTAGTTTTTTTTATTTTTTTTTTTTTAGTTTTTTACCTTTTTTTAGTTTTAGTTTTTTTAGTTTTTTTTAGTTTTTTAGCTTTTTTACTTTTTTTATTAGTTTTTAGTTTTTTTTTGTAGTTTTTGCCTTTTTTTAGTTTTTTCAGTTTTTTTTTTTTAGTTTTTTATTGGTTTTTACCTTTATTTTAGCTTATTTTTCAGTTTTTTCCTTAGTTTTTAGTTTTTTTAGTTTTTTACCTTTTTTTAGTTTTTTTAGTTTTTTAGCTTTTTTATTTTTTTTTATTAGTTTTTAGTTTTTTTTGTAGTTTTTGCCTTTTTTTAGTTTTTTTAGTTTTTTAGCTTTTTTATTAGTTTTTAGTTTTTTTTGTAGTTTTTGCATTTTTTTAGTTTTTTTAGTTTTTTAGCTTTTTTATTTTTTTTATTAGTTTTTAGTTTTTTTTTGTAGTTAGTTTTTTTAGTTTTTTACCTTTTTTTAGTTTTTTTAGTTTTTTTAGTTTTTTAGCTTTTTTATTTTTTTTATTAGTTTTTAGTTTTTTTTGTAGTTTTTGCCTTTTTTTAGTTTTTTTAGTTTTTTAGCTTTTTTATTAGTTTTTAGTTTTTTTTGTAGTTTTTGCCTTTTTTTAGTTTTTTAGCTTTTTTATTTTTTTTATTAGTTTTTAGTTTTTTTTGTAGTTTTTGCCTTTTTTTTAGTTTTTTCAGTTTTGACGTCACCTGATCCAGTTTTTTCAGGTGACGTCACCTGATCCACACACAGATCCACAGACAACTTATTTTTATATATATAGATATATATATATCTATATATATAAAAATAAGTTGTGGATGGATGTGTGGATGGATGTGTCAGGTGACGTCACCTGAAAAAACTGGATCAGGTGACGTCAAAACTGAAAAAACTAAAAAAGGCAAAAACTACAAAAAAAACTAAAAACTAATAAAAAAAATAAAAAAGCTAAAAAACTAAAAAAACTAAAAAAAGGCAAAAACTACAAAAAAAAACTAAAAAAAAACTGAAAAAACTAAAAAAAGGCAAAAACTACAAAAAAAAACTAAAAACTAATAAAAAAAGTAAAAAAGCTAAAAAACTAAAAAAACTAAAAAAACTAAAAAAAGGTAAAAAACTAAAAAAAATAAAAAATAAAAAAAAACTAAAAAAAAGGAAAAAACTGAAAAATAAGCTAAAATAAAGGTAAAAACCAATAAAAAACTAAAAAAAAAAGGAAAAAACTAATAAATGACGACACTCAAAGAGAAAAAAAGGCAAAAACTAATAAATGACGACACTCAAAGAGAAAAAAAGGCAAAAACTACAAAAAAAACTAAAAACTAATAAAAAAAATAAAAAAGCTAAAAAACTAAAAAAAACTAAAAAAAGGCAAAAACTACAAAAAAAACTAAAAACTAATAAAAAAGCTAAAAAACTAAAAAAACTAAAAAAAAGGCAAAAACTACAAAAAAACTAAAAACTAATAAAAAAAATAAAAAAGCTAAAAAACTAAAAAAACTAAAAAAACTAAAAAAAGGTAAAAAACTAAAAAAACTAAAAACTAAAAAAAACTAAAAAAGGTAAAAACTAAAAGAACTAAAAAAGAAAAAAATAAATGACGACACTCAAAGAGAAAGCGACCAGGACAAAAGGAATGTTCGATTAGCAATCAACAAAGCACCGGGACACAGGGAGTATAAAAAAAAGAAAAAAAAAGGAAAAAAATAAAGGAGAAAAACAAAACTAAAAAACGAATGTATATACAGACCGGTACACCGGGATACAAATGACGACCGGGACACAGGGAATATAAATGACGACCGGGACACAGGGACACAACTACAACGGGGACACCGGGGGAAACAGGGGGATATAAATGACGACCGGGACAAAAAAACTAAAAAGAAAAAAAAACTAAAAACTAATAAAAAAACTAAAAAATCTAAAAATCTAAATAAGCTAAAAAAGAAAAAAAAAGGAAAAAAATAAAGGAGAAAAACAAAACTAAAAAACGAATGTATATACAGACCGGGACACCGGGATACAAATGACGACCGGGACCCGGGACACAGGGAATATAAATGACGACCGGGACACAGGGACACAACTACAACGGGGACACCGGGGGAAACAGGGGGATGTAAATGACGACCGGGACACCGGGACAGGGAATGGTCGATTAGCAATCACCATCAACAAAGCTCAAGGGCAATCATTAGAATCATGAGGTATAGATCTGAATACAGATTGTTTTCCCATGGACCATTATATGTTGCATGTTCAAGAGTCGGTAAACCTGACAATCTATTTATATGCAAAGACAATGGGACAGCAAAGAATGTTGTATATTCGCAAGTTTTACGTAGTTAAAACCATATATATATATCTATCTATATTCACAGGTGGGACATAGGGACACAACTACAATGGCGCGTAACTATTATGGCGCGTAACGACTTACGCGCGCGGGGGGGCTTGGGGGGGGCGCGAAGCGCCCCCACCAACTAGGTGTTGGGGTGGCGCGAAGCGCCACCCCAACAGCTAGTATATATATATATATATATATATATATATATATATATATATATATATATATATATATATATATATATATATATATATATATATCTATATATATAAAAATAAGTTGTCTGTGTGTGGATCTGTGTGTGGATCAGGTGACGTCATGTTTGTCCGCATATGACGTCTGAATTATTTCACACTAATATAAAAGAAGAAAAAAACTAAAAAAGGTAAAAACTACAAAAAAAACTAAAAAGAAAAAAAAAACTAAAAAAGCTAAAAAACTAAAAAAAACTAAAAAAAGGTAAAAATCTAATAACTAAAAAAAAACTGAAAAAAATAAAAAAAGGCAAAAACTACAAAAAAATAAAAACTAATAAAAAAACTAAAAAAGCTAAAAAACTAAAAAAACTAAAAAAAACTAAAAAAAGGTAAAAAACTAAACAAAACTAAAAACTAAAAAAGAAAAAAACTAAAAAAAAGGAAAAAACTGAAAAATAAAAGAGAAAAAGAAAACTAAAAAAATATGAATAAATATATATAAAAATAAGTTGTTTGTGGGTTATGTCTGTCTGTCTGTCTGTCGAGTGACGTCGTGTTTGTCCGCATATGACGTCTGAATTATTTCACACTAATGCAAAAGAAGAAAAAAAACTAAAAAAGGTAAAAACTACAAAAAAAACTAAAAAGAAAAAAACTAAAAAAGCTAAAAAACTAAAAAAAACTAAAAAAAGGTAAAAAACTAAAAACTAAAAAAACTGAAAAAACTAAAAAAAGGCAAAAACTAAAAAAAAACTAAAAACTAATAAAAAAACTAAAAAAGCTAAAAAACTAAAAAAACTAAAAAAACTAAAAAAAGGTAAAAAACAATAAAAAAACTAAAAACTAAAAAAGAAAAAACTAAAAAAAGGAAAAAACTGAAAAATAAGAGAAAAAGAAAACTAAAAAAATATTAATAAATATAAAAAATATAAATATAAATATAATATAAATTAGCAATCAACAAAGCACCGAGACACAAATGACGACCGGGACACAGGGAGTATAAATGACGACCAGGACATAAGTAAAAAAAAAAAAACTAAAAAAACTAAAAAAATGGTAAAAACTACAAAAAAACTAAAAACTAATAAAAAAACTAAAAAATCTAAAAATCTAAATAAACTAAAAAAGAAAAAAAAAGAAAAAAGGAAAAAAATAAAGGAGAAAAACAAAATTAAAAAACGAATGTATATACAGACCGGGACACCGGGATACAAATGACGACCGGGACACAGGGAATATAAATTACGACCGGGACACAGGGACACAACTACAATGGGGACGCCGGGGGGCACAGGGGGATATAAATGACGACCGGGACACCGGGACACAAGGAATATAAATGACGCCCGGGACACTCAAAGAGAAATCACAGACTGGAACACCGGGACACAAATGACGACCGGGACACAGGGAATATAAATGACGACCGAGACACAGGGACATAACTACAAAGGGGACGCCGGGGTGCACAGGGGGATATATAAATGACGATGGCGACTCAGGGAATGGTCGATTAGCAATCACCATCAACAAAGCTCAAGGGCAATCATTAGAATCATGAGGTATAGATCTGAATACGGATTGTTTTCCCATGGACCATTATATGTTGCATGTTCAAGAGTCGGACAATCTATTTATATGCACAGACAATGGGACAGCAAAGAATGTTGTATATTCGCAAGTTTTACGTAGTTAAAAAAAAATATATATATATATATATATATATATATATATATATATATATATATATATATATATATATATATATATATATATATATATATATATATATATATATATATATATATATATATATATATATATATATATATATATATCTATCTATATTTACAGGTGGGACATAGGGACACAACTACAATGGCGCGTAACTAATATGGCGCGTAACGACTTACGCGCGCGGGGGGGGCTATATACATATATATATATATGTATATATATATATATATACATATATATATATATATATCTATATATATAAAAATAAGTTGTCTGTCTGTGGATGTGTGGATGGATGTGTGGATGGATGTGTCAGGTGACGTCACCTGAAAAAACTGGATTAGGTGACGTCAAAACTGAAAAAACTAAAAAAAGGCAAAAACTACAAAAAAAACTAAAAACTAATAAAAAAAATAAAAAAGCTAAAAAACTAAAAAAACTATAAAGGTAAAAACCAATAAAAAACTAAAAAAAAAACTGAAAAAACTAAAAAAAGGCAAAAACTACAAAAAAAAACTAAAAACTAATAAAAAAAGTAAAAAAGCTAAAAAACTAAAAAAACTAAAAAAACTAAAAAAAGGTAAAAAACTAAAAAAAATAAAAAATAAAAAAAAACTAAAAAAAAGGAAAAAACTGAAAAATAAGCTAAAATAAAGGTAAAAACCAATAAAAAACTAAAAAAAAAAAGGAAAAAACTAATAAATGACGACACTCAAAGAGAAAGCGACCAGGACAAAAAACTAAAAAAAAGGCAAAAACTACAAAAAAACTAAAAACTAATAAAAAAAATAAAAAAGCTAAAAAACTAAAAAAACTAAAAAAAGGTAAAAAACTAAAAAAACTAAAAACTAAAAAAAAACTAAAAAAGGTAAAAACTAAAAGAACTAAAAAAGAAAAAAATAAATGACGACACTCAAAGAGAAAGCGACCAGGACAAAAGGAATGTTCGATTAGCAATCAACAAAGCACCGGGACACAGGGAGTATAAATGACGACCAGGACACAAGTAAAAAAAAAAATTAACAAAACTAAAAAGAAGGTAAAAACTACAAAAAAACTAAAAAGAAAAAAAAACTAAAAACTAATAAAAAAACTAAAAAATCTAAAAATCTAAATAAACTAAAAAAGAAAAAAAAAGGAAAAAAATAAAGGAGAAAAACAAAACTAAAAAACGAATGTATATACAGACCGGTACACCGGGATACAAATGACGACCGGGACACAGGGAATATAAATAACGACCGGGACACAGGGACACAACTACAACGGGGACACCGGGGGAAACAGGGGGATATAAATGACGACCGGGACAAAAAAACTAAAAAGAAATAAAAACTAAAAACTAATAAAAAAAACTAAAAAATCTAAAAATCTAAATAAGCTGAAAAAGAAAAAAAAAGGAAAAAAATAAAGGAGAAAAACAAAACTAAAAAACGAATGTATATACAGACCGGGACACCGGGATACAAATGATGACCGGGACCCGGGACACAGGGAATATAAATGACGACCGGGACACAGGGACACAACTACAACGGGGACACCGGGGGAAACAGGGGGATAACCTGACAATCTATTTATATGCAAAGACAATGGGACAGCAAAGAATGTTGTATATTCGCAAGTTTTACGTAGTTAAAACCATATATATATATATATATCTATATTCACAGGTGGGACATAGGGACACAACTACAATGGCGCGTAACTATTATGGCGCGTAACGACTTACGCGCGCGGGGGGGCTTGGGGGGGGCGCGAAGCGCCCCCACCAACTAGGTGTTGGGGTGGCGCGAAGCGCCACCCCAACAGCTAGTATATATATATATATATATATATATATATATATATATATATATATATATATATATATATATATATATCATGAAAAGAGAAATCACCAATGCTACAGCACAAACACAAAAAAAAAAAAAAAAAAAAAAAAAAAAAAAAAAAAAAAAAAAAAAAAAAAAAGGAGACAGAAGGAGAAAAGGAAGACTGTTTTCCTAAATTAGTGATTAATATAGACCAGCACTTGAATGAGGCCTTAACCCTACTCATCCATACAATCACATAGGTCAAACAGCATAGCCACACACAATCAACCATAAAGAATAATCCATGGACAGGCAGTCATGTCGTCAATAAGTATAAGTCGTCATTTACCAAACCATAGAAAAAATAATATAGACAAATAATTCAGAGGCAACACCCAACATAAGGGCTCATCAGGAGAATACACTGGCCTATATAGGGTTTCGCCACTCTAAATTCTCTACCCAGCACAGTGTTGTGGCTACCACAGAATATCCATGGCATCCCCGCATCAGGTATCACCCCCAAAATACATGTCTATGAAAAAAACAGCAAATGTAAAACAACATATATATATATATATATAATTTACAGTTCTGGAGCACATAATGCCAAGCAGTGACTTCAATTTGGCAAGACGTCTTTAGCTACTTAAAAGAGACGTTAAATGTTTAGATTTTTGTTCAAATGACCCCTCTCCCACTATTTTCCGGCAACTGGGTTTATTCGGTCACCCATGAAAAAAACAGAAATAAGGGGATGCATCAAGACACGGACTCAATACTACCCATGAAAAATACTAAAGTGTGATATTCCTTAATATTAAAGGTGAGGGACTGTATATTTTTAGTTTAGGGTTTCAAAAATGGCAATTTGAAAGGCGTACTTATTAGTTCAATTTGAAGTCATATTCGGTGGTTTTGAGCTCTTTTTTGAAATTTGTGAGAATTTGTTCTTATATTTAGAAGTTATTTTATGTTGATTCTGAGTAGTTGAATTTATTTCTGTGAATCAGCGTTTTTTGTAAAATGTTTTTCACTAGTTTCTTAGAAAAACATACTTTTAAAATTTCATTTACTATGGGCCTTGGTTCTCTCTATACTAGGTTGCAACAGCTGCTGCAAGAAGGATTGTATTTTTTATTTTATAACTCAAATAAAGCTGTTTTCCGAAATTGCTGCTCGGTAACACTTCTAAACACGAAACCTTAACCATTGATTAAACCTTCAAATTTAACATTGATTTATTTACAGAATAAATGACACTGCTTTTTTCACAGAAGATAAAAAAGATTAATTTAAACCCATGAAATTTAAAATAAAGAAAAAAAGTGTCGAAGAACAGCCTCTGTCATTCTTTTTAATCTTTATTCTTCTTTAGTTTGCAACAATATAATTTCTAAATTTATTAGCACTGCTATGAAAATTTGCCTTTTAGCTGCTTGAATTGCATTTTGAAATAATATAATGCTTCAAAGAATTACAAATATTGAAAATTAACAATTGATAGTCGGAAGTATTGAATTCTCCCTGGACATAGCGCAGACCCCCGGCCTATATTTATAACTCCGCTTCCATACTTCAAAAAGACAAACAGTAGAATGAAATCTGTAAAAAATTGCCAAAGGCCGAAAAACATTTGTAATTATTGTCCAGGGCCAAAGGCCGAAAAATTCTAACTGAACTGGATGTACATCTGATCTTGATTTTTCTTGTGTAATCATTGCCCACAGTGTAAAATTTGCAACTATAAGAAAAGTGATGACTTCCCTTCCTGGCTTCTTAGCTTGATGTTCTGGCTCGATAGCAGCTCGGTAGGAGGCGTCCAAAATGAATAAGCCCTGTGAAGAAGCCTACAAGAAAAATAAAATTTAACTTCTAGTTAAGTTCCTTCGTAATTACCAAAAAAAGAAATAAATAGGGTATATAATAGGTATATATAAATAGGTGTATATAAATAGGGTATATAAATAGGGTATATATAGGGTATATAACTGATTCTTGGATGCGACCACTTTCCAGGTGCAGGTGCAACAACTTTGAAGTAGAACTAAAATTTGTTTTATGGTTCCACTGGTAAATAAAGTGGTCAGGTATTTCAGATAGAGGATAATGAGATCTAGGCATGAGTTGCAAATGAGCCTTTGAATACACACACACACACACAAACACACACACACACATATATATATATATATATATATATATATATATATATATATATATATATATATATATACATATATATATATATATCTATATATATAAAAATAAGATGTCTGTCTGTCTGTCTGTGGATCAGGTGACGTCATGTTTCTGTGTCGGCTGACGTCATGAAGTTAGTTGTCGTCATTTTTGCTATGACGGTGACGTCATTAATGGTATTTAAGACATGCGTTCACGGAAAAATGTTTAATTGTAAAATGACTGAAGAACCTACAATGGCAACAGCCGAGGAAGCTGCTCAAAGAGTTTATGCTAAAAAACTTGCTGCTGATAGAGAAAGTAAGAAAAGAAAGCGTTCCGAGGAATCACAAGAACAGCAAGAAAACAGGCTTACAGCTGATAGATAAAGTAAGAAAAGAAAGCGTGCCGGGGAATCACAAGAACAGCAAGAAAACAGGCTTGCGGCTAAAGAACGCAAAACCACGCAGTTAGATGAAAATCCACCTGGACAGCCAGAGTCAAAACATATCAAAACTGAAAAATAATAGCGATGATGATTGGGTTTGGGATTTTGACTTGGATAAGGTCATCAATGCCTATCAGATTTAAGTTAAAAAAACAAAGGTTCGTCGATATGTACTTCATAGTGACGCTTAAAAATAAAGAAGAAAAAGAAAACTGAAAAAAGAAAAAAGGTAAAAAACTAAAAAAAAAAACTAAAAAGAAAAAACACTCAAAGAAAAATTACAGACCGGGACACAAATGACGACCGAGACAGAGGGAATATAAGTGACAACCGGGAACCTCAAAGAGAAATTACAGACTGGGACACCCGGACACAAACCACGCCCGGGACACAGGGAATATAAATGACGACCGGGACACAGGGACACAACAACAACGGGGACGCCGGGGGCACAGGCGGGATATAGAAATGACGACCGGGACACAGGGATTGTTCGAATAGAAATTACAGACCAGGACACCGGGACACAAATGACGACCGGGACACCGGGACACAGGGAATATAAATGACGACCGGGACACTCAAAGAGAAATTACAAACTGGGACACCGGGACACAAATGACGACCGGGACACAGGGAATATAAATGACGACCGGAACACAGGGACACATCATTAGAATAATGAGGTATAGATCTGAATACGGATTGTTTTTCCCATGGACAATTATATGTTAAATGTTCAAGAGTCAGTAAACCTGACAATCTATTTATATGCACAGACAATGGGACAGCGAAGAATGTTGTATATTCGCATGTTTTACGCAGTTATAAACATATATTTATATTTATCTCTATTCACAGGTGGGACACAGGGACACAACTACAATGGCGCTTAACTAATATGGCAAGTGCCTAATATTAGGCACTTAACTAATATAGTGCCTAAATGGCACTATATTAACTAATATATATATATATATATATATATATATATATACAAATATATATATATATATCTTCTATCTATATATATAAAAATAAGTTGTTTGTCTGTCTGTGGATCAGGTGACGTCATGTTTCTGTGTCGGCTGACGTCATGAAATTAGTTGTCGTCATTTTTGCTTTGACGGTGACGTCATTAACGGTATTTAAGACATTTGTTCACGGAAAAATGTTTAATTGTAAAATGACTGAAGAACCTACAATGGCAACAGCCGAGGAAGCTGCTCAAAGAGTTTATGCCAAAATACTTGCTGCTGATAGAGAAAGTAAGAAAAGAAAGCGTTCCGAGGAATGACGAGAACAGCAAGAAAACAGGCTTGCAGCTGATATAGAAAGTAAGAAAAGAAAGCGTGCCGGGGAATCACAAGAACTGCAAGAAAACAGGCTTGCGGCTAAAGAACACAAAACCGCGCAGTTAGATGAAAATCCACCTGGACAGCGAGAGTCAAAACATATCAAAACTGAAAATGATAGCGATGATGATTGGGTTTGGGATTTTGACTTGGATAAGGTCATCAATGCCTACCAGATTTAAGTTAAAAAAACAAAGGTTCGTCGATAAGTACTTCATAGTGATGCTGAAAAATAAAGAAGAAAAAGAAAACTGAAAAAAGAAAAAAAGGTAAAAAACAAAAAAAAAAACTAAAAAGAAAAAACACTCAAAGAGAAATTTCGGACCGGGACACAAATGACGACCGAGACAGAGGGAATATAAGTGACGACCGAGAACCTCAAAGAGAAATTACAGACTGGGACACCCGGACACAAATCACGACTGGGACATCTATCTATATATATAAAAATAAGTTGTCTGTCTGTCTGTGGATCAGGTGACGTCATGTTTCTGTGTCGGCTGACGTCATGAAATTAGTTGTCGTCATTTTTGCTTTGACGGTGACGTCATTAACGGTATTTAAGACATTTGTTCACGGAAAAATGTTTAATTGTAAAATGACTGAAGAACCTACAATGGCAACAGCCGAGGAAGCTGCTCAAAGAGTTTATGCCAAAATACTTGCTGCTGATAGAGAAAGTAAGAAAAGAAAGCGTTCCGAGGAATCACAAGAACAGCAAGAAAACAGGCTTGCAGCTGATAGAGAAAGTAAGAAAAGAAAGCGTGCCGGGGAATCACAAGAACAGCAAGAAAACAGGCTTGCGGCTAAAGAACGCAAAACCAAATCACGACTGGGACACAGGGAATATAAATGACGACCGAGACACAGGGACACAACTACAACGGGGACGCCGGGGGCACACGCGTGATATATAAATGACGACCGGGACACAGGGATTGTTCGAATAGAAATTACAGACCGGGACACAAATGACGACCGAGACACCGGGACACAGGGAATATTAATGAGGACCGGGACACTGAAAGAGAAATTACAAACTGGGACACCGGGACACAAATGACGACCGGGACACAGGGAATATAAATGACGACCGGGACACAGGGACACATCATTAGAATAATGAGGTATAGATCTGAATACGGATTGTTTTTCCCATGGACAATTATTTGTTGCATGTTCAAGAGTCAGTAAACCTGACAATCTATTTATATGCACAGACAATGGGACAGCGAAGAATGATGTATATTCGCATGTATTACGTAGTTAAAAACATATATTTATATCTATCTCTATTCAGAGGTGGGACACAGGGACACAACTACAATGGCGCGTAACTAATATGGTGCGTAACGACTTACGCACGCGGGGGGGCTTGGGGGGGGCGCGAAGCGCCCCACCAGCTAGGTGTTGGGGTGGCGCGAAGTGCCACCCCAACAGCTAGTATATATATATATATATATATATATATATATATATATATATATATATATATATATATATATATATATATAGTGTAACTGGATATGAAAGAATTGAAATATGAAAAGTAATTTTTAGATTTTCAGTACAATATCGTTCTCAAGAACGACTTGAGGGTTTTCCTCAAGGAAAACCCTCACTGTCAATGACGTCAATTCACGGAAATGTAAAAGGAGTGGGGCAAAGTGTGTTCTTCAAAGTCTAAGAGAAGGGCAGTTTTGTTGTTTTTTCCACCTCTTCAATAGTACTACTACTACTACTGACAACTCACCGCAGCACCATGCCATCTGATGCCAAAACAGCCATGTAAGCTCCTCTTCCATTCCATTCTGTGAAAACATCCCTCTACACCCTCTCAAAGGGTTCCCATTTCCTTAAAATTTTTCCTGCTTTTCGTTTGACCCTATATGGCTGGCTGACAAAGATTGTCTTGGGCTATCTGTCATCCTCCATCCGCAGAACGTTTCCTAGCAGTTTCATCTTTTCTCTCATTATAGCCCTAGAAAGCGGGACTAAGCCTCGTCTTTCACACATCTCAGTGTTTGAGATACAGTTAGCCTAAAACTATCCGTAGGCAATTTATATGGAGATCCTCGCATATCCTCCTCCGTCTATTGGAGCACCCACACTTCAGAACCACACTTGGCCAGTGTCAGCTCAGTAAGTTCCAATATTCTAATCTTGGTTCACAGACTTGTCTTCCTATTCTTCCAAACTTTTTTTTAAAAACACCTTGAGCGTTGGTAATTCTACTTTTAACATCTTATGTGCATCCACCGTCTTTAATGATAATACTAGCTAAGTAAGTGAAGCTTTCCACTTGAACAATCTTCTCGTTACCCATCATCACATCTTCACCTTCACTTATTTCTAGTCTTGGTGACGCAGTCTTCTTGTAATTAATTTTCAAACTTATTCTTGCACCCCGAAATCTCAAAACCTCAAAAAATTCATTCTTTTTTATAACACTTTCATCTAGGATGCTTAAATCATCAGCAAAATCTAAGTCTGGGAGAGTTTTACTTCCCCAATTGATTACGTGTTCTCCAGTTACTTTTTTTGTGACCCTTAGCACGAAGTCCATAAGAATAATCCATGTAAATGGGATATGACCTAAATCTTCTTAGTTCCTGATTTAATACGAAACTAGCTACAAGCCTCATTTTCTACCTCAATTGCAACAATGTTATTCTCGTACATAGCACTAACCACCTTAATGCATTTATCTGGTATACCATACAAGCATAGGACCTTCGTTAAACCTCTTCTATCTGCTGAGTCAAACAGGGGCTTATAATTTATAACACTGAGGACTAAAGGGGTTGGATGACTCGAGCACTCTTCAATTATTAATCTAAGAGTAAGAATGTGGTCGATGCATCCACTCATCTTCCTAAGACTACACTATTCCTATTTTTTAATTTTACCTACTGCATCTCTAAGTCTAAAAAATATCATCATACTAAGTAATTCGTTTCCTAAAAAAAAAACAAGTTAAAGAAACATCCGACAAAAGAATTTAATTTGAAACAAATTGTTAATTTGGCGTGAGAAGCTACTCTTCAGGTTTTTCAATACTCTGGAACGCCTGGAAGCCAAACCAATTTGTTTCAAATTTAATTTCTGTTTATTCGCGTTTTCCAAAAAAAATAATATATTTAGGAAATTTGTATAATGCAGTTTCTTATGATAAATTCAAAAAATCAGTTAGGTTTTTTTCTGGCACCCAGAATTATTGCTTAGTAATTTTTGAACTTCCACTGTTTTAATCCAAACCACTAATAATTTTTTACGACAAAGGCAAAGGGCAGTAAACTTGTGTGCTACCCATGCATTGCATCACTATCTCAGCACTATAGCAATGGAAAAACACACGAAGTAAATAATTTTAAATTAATTTAAAAAATCTCTGAATCAAAAAGCTATTTTTGTTTTGTAAATTTATAATTAGAACACTTATATTAATTGACATAAGGAGCAAGCTCAGACTACCAGGGCTTATTGCTTCAGTAACTCGACAAATAGAACTACCCTTCTGAATATCTTGAATTGGAGAAAGCCGGTATCCAGGGGGAGGTGGCTTAGAGCATATGAAACCTCCCCAAAATGGTTGTTGTCTGACGCGCAAAAACATAACAAAAATATATACAAATAAATTTTTTAAAGTTTTCTAATTTTTTACCCCCCCCCCACCCCCTCCTTCCACCCTGAAACAAAAATCCTGGGTACGACCCTGGAGAAACTATTATGAAAACCTCAACTTTTAATGTGTTTTCTTATTACTGTTCTTTTGTGGGAGGGGTGGGGGTAAAGCTGGTTTCCAAAGATTATGAAAAAATAAAGGCGAGACAATAAGAAATTATATATCAGCGGGACGACTTACCTGCAATACAGCAATAATAGATGTCACAAGCATAATCATTGAATTTTCATCACCGAAGAAGCAGGCAACTATTGAAAAAAAATTGTATGCCAATACACCGAAGAGAGCAATCAAAAGAAGAGAATTATCTAGATCCATCCGTCGGTTACCAGTGTAGTTCAATTTTCGAACCTAAGATGATGGTAAATTAGTTATCTAATCGAATTGTTCTTGAAATAATTAAATGAATAACTCCTAGAAATTGAAAAATTCAAATTTGCTATTGTACAGTAATTTGGGTCATATTTGGCTTTGCTAAACTTCCTGAAACCTTTTATTTTTATTTTAGTGATTTAAAACGATGTTAAAACTTGACCATATTTTAAAACGTAAATACATGGTGCCAGGTATAATTATATAATAATTATACATAATTATTATATTATTATATAATAATATAATTATTATATATGATTAATTATTAAAATACTTATTAATTATTATTATAAATTACTAAATATAATATAATTATATAATAATTATAAATAATTATATAAGGTATAATTATATATAATTATAAAAACAGGTATAATCAGATAATAATTATCTGATTTGCTGCTAGCATTTTATCGAAGTATTGGATGACTATTGAATCTTCTTTGGAAAGAGTAAACAGAGAAAATTTTAGGGATCTTCGAATGAATGCAGCTGCTCTTCAAGTACTCTTTTCTTGGCGTGCCAGCCTCAAGATAGCCGGAAAAAACTGTGTGCCATCTTGTCTGTCTTGTCGGTTGGACAATAGGGGGCAAAATATGAGTAAGCTGTAGATAAGGAGGTGAATTTATATACTTGTAGAAAATAGCCATTGACGCTATATCAAACCTCTCATTAACAGACCGGAGGGAGTCGTGGGGAACGACTGAACCTGTTCAAGGCTAAAATGCTATGAGTCTAAAAATGCAGCACAATTGGGAATCAAAACGCAGTAAAAAGCCAGCCTGTTCGACAAATGGTTTCCTTAGTTTTTTGTTGAAAAATCTCTAAGCCTGTCAAATCAAGGGCTAGTTTTAAAGCATAGATATCCTATTTATGAAAACACTGTAATTAAATGTTCACATACAGGCTATATCGTAATCGCAGTCGCAAAACTGATTGTGCCAACCGCTGAAAATCCATGTGTGCAGAATAATTTCTGTGCATTTTAAGCTTTAATGCTGCTTTTTTTCAGTTGAAAAACTTTTTATTTTATTTAAGTTCGTACTTCAGTTTTTAAAAAGAGTTTTAAAAGTACTTGAAGATTTTGGTACTTAAAAAAAGCTTCTTATTCTAATTATACAGCCCTTGTCTCTTGGGAATCAGTCTTAAAGACCAGTTAGGACGAAAACTCAAAATATTGTGACAAAGAGTGAGTTGTTTGGGAAGGGGCAAGCTCCCTCATATAGAGAATAATTTCTGTTCATTTTAAGTTTTAATGTTGCTTGTTCTTCCAGTGGAAAAATTTCTTTTTAAAAAAGTATTTCTAATGTTTTTCAAATATTTCTGGCTAATTTCTAGAAAATTTCTTTTGTGCGATTCCGCCTGAAAAATTCTTCTATGAATAGTTTCATTTGAAAAAGATTTTAATTATGATTGTTTTTCTAATCATGTCAGGAATCCGTAGAAAAATTTCCCCAGAATTCTCCTCCTTCCCCAGTGGAATATTGCTCCTGTGGAAAACTCACCAATGGAGAATTTCCCGCATGAAAAATTACCCCATGGTGAATTTATCCCACAAAAATCCCCCCCCATGGAAAAATTCTCCGGAGAATTCCAACCCCGCTGAAAATTTTCCCCGGACAATTCCCTCGGAACATCTCCGCAAATAGAAAGCAAGAAAAATAAAAGGAATTTCATAGAGGTATTCAGGAAAATTCCCAATATAAAATTTTCCCCGAAAAATTTATCCCTGGAAACTTCCCCCCACGAAAATTCTTCCCATGGGAAATTCCCCAAGAAGAAAATCCTCCCTCTTCAAAAATGTTTGTAAACTTCCCAATAACAAACGCCTTACGTAGACAATGGACAAATTTCAAATTTTGCAGCCCTTTCCCCAGGGTGTCTGGGGGGTTACGTTATACCCATTAGACCTTCTAACTATACTGAACAAAATGGCTATCACAAATTTTGATCGGGTCATTTTGGGCAAAAAGGAGCAGCTGCTCTCTGATCTTTTTATAGTAGGATTCTCTGACACACTGAATTTGGTGGTGCGAATTTTATTAATATTCCTTTACTTTTTGAAAATTCATTGACTTGGACTTTTTCCTCACTTTTTCAAAATGAAGCCAATTTCTAAGGCTCGTAGCTTTTGATGGGTAGCGGTAACCTTAATGAATGTTATAAACTTGTACATTTAGAATTAACAAAAAAAAGAATTCTTTTGAAATGAAAAGTAAGGAGCAACACTAAAACTTAAGACGAACAGGAAATATCCTGTATAGAATTCGGATTTCCATCTCCTCAATACCTGGGTCTTCATCCTAACTTTGTTTTGTACTTTCAAAAAAGCTTCTTATTGTAATTAAGAGGCCCTTGTGTTTTAGGAGTCATTCTTAAGGATTTGGCACTAATAGTCGAACTTAAGCGTAAAGAGTGAAGCGTTCAGGAGAGGAAAACCCCCTCATATGCAGAATAATTTCTTTTCGTTTTCAATTTTAATATTGCTTCTTACTTTCAGCCGACAAAACTCGTTGTTTTTATTTAACTCCTGATCGTTTGTCAAACAATGCCAAGAAATCTGATTCCTTCTCAATGTGAAATCCTCCCCCCCCCCCAAAAAAAAAAAACAAAACAAAAAGACCCTTCATGGAAAGCTACTCCCCTGTATCCCCCATAAAATTCCCCAGAAATTCCCATCCTTGCTGAAAATTCCCTATGGAAAATTTCCTGCCGATAATTCTGCCTGAAACATTCTCCTTAAGATACTTGCATTCGAAAAAAACTTTAATTTCTGATCTTTTTAAAACTTGCTGGAAATCCTCCGCCCCGTAAAAAAAATTCCAGGAAATTCCTGCCCCCCCTGGAAAGTAGCTCCCGTGGAAAATTCTTCCATGAAGAATATTTCCTGCGGAAAATTCTCGATGGAAAATTTCTCCTGTGGAAAATCTCTCCCTACGAAAAAATCCTCAAAACAATTCTAACCTTGCTGAAAATTCTCTTCAGAAAATTCCTCCGGAACATCTTCAAATGCAAAGTTGAGTCGGCAAAGACAAATAAAAAGACAAATAAAGACAAGTTCGTATACGATTCTGCCATATTTCTCCGGTGTAAAATTTCATCCCAGAAACTTCCCTGCCGACGGAAAATTCTTCCAGTAGAAATCTCCCCCCCCCCCTTCAGCAAAAAATTTAGCCCTATAAAATATGTCCATATACTTAACGATACTATACGTAAACAATGGACAAACTTCATAGTTTAATACCTTTTCCCAAAAAGCTGTGGGGGAGGGGAGTCATTTTATCCCTAAAGGCATATTTATTTGACCTTTCAGCTATGCCGAACATAATAGGTATTTCAAATGATCTATCAGACGGTTTTGGGAAAAAATGCGTAGAAAGGAGGCCAATTGCACTCTAATCTTTTTGGTCACTTAAAAGGGCATTAGAACTTATAATTTATGTTCTAATGAGCCCTCTCCCGATATTTTGGGACAATTGCTTTGATACGATAACTGCTGAAAAAATTAAATAAGAAAACACACACATCCATGATTTTTTCTTCTAGAAAAAAAACAACTAAATTCTAAATTTTCCCAGATGGGAGCTTTAACCCTTTAGTGTAGGGTTCTCTGATAAACTAAATCTGACGGTGCAATTTTCATTAATGTTCCCCCCTTTTTCGAAAATCAGGCAAATCTTCTCAGGCTCGTATCTTTTTAGGGGTAAAAGTATAATAAACGATTCTTATATATTTGGAATCAACTTAACAAGAGAATCCTTTCGATATATCTATCGATGTCAAAACTCTGTTATTTAGAGTTTCAGATGCTATTCAGCCGAGTTGCTTCTTACTTGCAGTTCATCACCACGCATTGTTGGATCTACTGATGTCAAAATTCATTTTTTTATTGTGTCGGCTACTACTGAGCCGAATCTCTTCTTATTTACAATTAAATAGAAAAACAAATTTTTTTTCAACTGAAAGTAAGGAGGAGCATTAAAACTTAAAAGAACAAAAACTATTCCGTATTTACCCCGCTCTTCACGCCAATTTTTTTCTAGCATTTAAACAAAAATATCTTATTCTAATTAAACAGACCTTGTGTTACGCGAGTCGTTCTTAAAGAATTGGAAAAAAAAGAGTCAAACTTGCTAATTTCTTGTGTTTTTAATTTCATCTTGTTTAGACGCTAAGTCTAAAAGTAGTGGCTTAATTTTCTATGGGACAGGGGGGTTGACCATCTTAGACCTCGGTTTACTCCCCCGTGACGCCAGTAGGCCCCCTTCCTCAGCTGAAATTTAGTTTCTGCCAAAATATCGTCAAAACTAAGATAAACCTGCATAATTCAAGCATCAACAGAAACAGATCAGTTTTTTAGTACAAACTTACCTTTACAGTAGTATAAAGGTAAATGGTGACGAAGACCGCACTACTTTTCCATGTCAAACAAACACAACTTAGAAACAATAGGGAAACTTTTTAATTGAATTTCACAGTCTTGTAACACCTTTGTAGTACTTCTACAGTACCTTTATGGTACAAAATAGCTTATTATTTTGTTTTACGTTCATTTTCACTTGATTTTGGAAAGTTGGTTCCAACTTACCCCTCCCCCCCCAAGATTTTGAAGAAATTACGGTTCTGTCTAAAAGTATCAATTTGGCCTAAAAGTATCAAAGACCATTCTAAAACATAGAATGGTCTTCATCCTGATACAGCTAAGGAAAATCACTCTTTCATTATTCGTAGTATTTGTAGAAATAACAAAGTTACAGATAGGAAGACAAAGCGCTCGATAAGAAATCTCTTAACAGTTTAAGATGGTTATGGCTTGGCAATTGGTAGATAGAGTTAAAATTAATCAAAACCAACTTTGAACCGTCCAAGCACCATGTTTTGGTTATTCTTACCTGGTAAACTCCCCCCATCACTGCTGTTAAAGTTATAACGTAGAGGCTTAATTCTGCCACGTAAATGCTGTCTATAGCTACTTCCTTATATTCCTTTCTATCTACCAAAACGAAGAATATTATTAAGATGATTATTGATAAAACTAAAACCAAGATTCCCAGGAAGAGTCCTCTATGTGATTTTGCACAATCAACTGAATATTGGTGAGATGCTCGATTTGTTCGACTATTTTCGTCCTCAGAGTAATATCTGCTTTGTTGAATATTCGTGTGTCTTTCATGCACAGTTCTCCACATTTCGTACCTAAATAAATATTCAAGTTCCATTAATATTTTACATTAAGCATATAATTAAACAAACAGTTCGTGGTAACGAACTGTAAGTAACGGTGCGGCTCAATAGTAACTGAAACTCCAAGAAATTGAGTTTTGATAACAATAGATACATAAAAAGAATCGAATTTTGACGATTTTGAAAATTTATATAATTTGTCAAATTTAATGTTACCCATCGAAAGTTCCGAGCCTTGGATATTTTACCCAATTTTTAAAAAAGGGCAGAAATACACCCAAAACATCAAGTAATCTGAATGAAAATGACACCATCAGGTTCAGTGTACCAGAGAACCATACAATAAAGGTATCAAGTTCATAAGTACAAAAATGTGGAATATTCTTTTTTTTTTAAACAATCCGTGGTAACGAACTGTAAGCAAGGAGCGATGCGGCTCAATAGTAACCAAAACTATAAGAAAAAGAGTCATAATAACAATGGATACATCAAAAGAATTTAATGTTAATGCTTTTTCAAAATATGTAAAATTCATCAAATTTAATGGTACCCATTAAAAGCTACGATCCTGAAAAAAATTACCATTTTCTTGAAAAAGGAAGAAAACGCCAACATAACATCAAATGTTCTTAATGAAAATCCCACCATCAGATTCAGCATACCCGAGACCCCTATTACACGTGTATCAAGCTCCTATGCGCAAAAATGCGGAATTTGTTACCAGAAGAAAGAGCAAGGATGCGTTTTTCTATGTTCATTTTATTTTTTTTTTGTTCAGGGGTGATTATATCGAACCAGTGATCTTAGAAGATTTAGAGAGTGCTCATTAGATGGGAAATGAAAAGTTTTAGTGTTCTTTTAAGTACCAAAAATGTTGCAGGGCAGCTAGCCCCTTTCCACGATCATTTCCCGCCAAAATCTCCTGATAAAAATTTTGAGATAGCTACTTTTTCAGCATGGTCGGAAAATCCAATGCATATGTCTTTGAGGATGGCTTAACCTCCCAAAGTCCCCGGGGGAAGGGCTGCAAGTTCTGATGTTTGCCCATTGTTTACATATAATACTGGTTATTGGGAAGCATACTGACGTTTTTAGAGGGGGGGTTTCTGGTGGAGGGGGTGGGACACTTGGGAGGGTCTTTCTATTGAGGAATTTTTCATGTGGGAAGGGAATTTTCAATGAGGGGGAGCCGGATTTCCCATTGTCATTTAAGAAAAAAGATCAGAAATTAAATACAAAAACTTAAATAAGAAATTAAAAGTTTTTTAACTGAAAGTAAGGAGCAACATTAAAACTCAAAGCTTAAAGAAATGATTACCCATATGAGGGGGGTTGCCCCTCTTCAATACCTCGCTCTTTACGCTAAAGCTTATTTTAATATTTTAAAAAGAACTTTTTATTCTGATTAAACGGCCTTTGTGATTCAGGAGTCATTCTTGAAGAATGGGGACAAAATTTGAACTTTAGCATAAAGAGGGAGATATTGACGAGGGGGCACCCCCTAATATACGTAATAATTTGTGTTTGTTCTAAATGTAAATGTCGCTCTTACTTTCAGTTGAAAAAACTTTTTCTTTTGTTTTTAATTTGCCGGAAGAAAGATCACGGGTGCTTGTTTATTTTTTTTTTGTTCCAGGGATGATTGTATCAAACCAGTGATCATAGGAGAAAGAGGGCTCATTTGATCAGAAATCAAAAGTTCTAGTGCCCTTTTTAAGTGACCAAAAATATTAGAGGACAGCTAGTCCCCCTCCCACATTCATTTTTATCCAAAGTCACCCGGTCAAAGTTTGAAGTAGCCTTTTTCTCAGCATAGTCAAAAAATCTAATAGCTATTTCTGTTTACATATAGTTTTGGCTATTGGGAATGATAAAAAAGTTTTTAGGGGGATTTTCTGGTGAAAGGAAGATTATATGGGAGGATCTTTCCATGGAGGAATTTTTCGTGGGGTAAGGGAATTTGCATGGAGGGGGAACCGTATTTCCCAGAAATATTTAAAAAATGATAAGAAATTGAATAAAAAACAAGTTTTTTCAACTAAAATTAAGTAGCAGCATTAAAACTTAGAACAAACAGAAATTAGTACATATATAAGAGGGATTGTGCTCTCCCCAATACCTCGCTCTTTACGCTAAAGTTATTTTCTGAAACTTCCAAAGGAGCTTATTATTCTAATTAAACGACCTTTGTGATTCAGGCGTAATTCGTAAATAACTGGAAGACAAAATCAAACTTTGGCGTAAAGACTGAAGCATTAAGGTGAGCGTAACCCCCCTCATGTACGCAATAATTTCTTTTCGTTTTAGGTTTTAATGTTGCTCCTTATTTTCAATTGGAAAAAATATCTGTTTTTTTTTTATTTAACTCTTTTGAAGAAGGCATTCTAAGGAATCTTTTTTCAATCCTGACCGCGGACACGTGAAAATTTTCTATTGATCTGACGGTACATTCAATGAAAAATCAAGGATACAAACCTTTGATAAGAATGCATTATCGCATGGTACTGTATCTTCAAAAACTTGAATTTTTCTTGAAATTTTCATCAAAAGTATAAGCAAAGTTTTTCGAAGCCCTAGCCACACAAAACAAAAAAAAAACCAAGTTGTACTTCTGGGGTTCAATATCGCAGCGAAATTTTATTTGTGAATGTTTGTGAAATTTTATTCGTGGCCACAAGGACTCTTTCATAGAAGTAGGTAGAGATCCTATGTTTACATGGTAGGTCAACCAGAAAGTGGAACTACCACAACAGCTTTTGAAACCCCCATACTACTGTTCAGCCTCAGTGGGAGGAAATTATAATTTCGGAACTATCTCTCTCTCTCGCGCGCTCTCTCATTTTCTAAATTCTATACGGTCCATATGGAATTGAGTCTATAAAATCTCTAAAACAGTCTTTTGTGGATGTTTCTTTTGGATTTGGTCTCTCTCTCTCTCTCTCTCTCTCTCTCTCTCTCTCTCTTATCTCTGTCTCCCTCTTTTTAACTCAAGATAAATAGGAAACCTTTGATTTTATATAGAAGAATAAATACTAAAAGCTTCATAAGGGAGTATACGAGAACTAATTATAGAATTAGAAAGAATAGTGAAACAATATGATAAGTTATTAATAAACAAATCAGACACGTTAGGTTAAACTTCGTGGATTCTAAACAGCTATTTTCAATCTAATAAGCATTAAAATACTTCCTAATAAAGCCAGTCAACAGACACTAAATACTAGTTTTTTGATATCTGAAGCCTTTCAGAATTTGGGATATAATCGAATCCAGAAAGAACTTACAACTCCAATCAAATTCAAGGCAAATCAACTTAAATGTCGTAACTATGATGGCCCCGAGTCAAATTTCTAGTGACAACGCTTTAAAGTTTAGTTAGGCAGAACTAAAGCACAATTTTCAGTATATTCTTGTTTTTTTTTTGTATTTTCTTCCTCTTCATTATAAATGACGTTTTTTGAGGATTTTCCCCCATTTACTATTTTAATTATCTTCTCTACTTATCTAATACAGTGATAAGTATAACAGATAAAATTACTTACATTATTGCAAAACAAATGAGTGAATACTCAATGGCACAAGGGAAGAGGAATGGACTTGCATTTTGAACCACTGATCCCATGAGGTCTGTTCTTTGGCATTCTAGATTATAGCCACGCTTTTTCCTCACATGGGGCAGGTTAAAGTAGTCTGAAAAATACTTCAGGCTCAAAAACATATAGAACAAACTAAAAATCATACGTTAAGCGATGATTATTTACATTGGCAGTAATTCAAGCATGATGGACGGCTAGACAATGAGAAATTTACCTCCTGAAATTCCAATTTTTTTATGGCACTTGATATCTACCAAGTGACATATTGTGATCGCAAATTCTGTCGGTCGGTCTGTCGGTCCTGGTTTTGCTAGCTTAGGCACTTCCAGGTAAGCTAGGACGATGAAATTTGGCAAACGTATCAAGAACCAGACCAAATTAAATTAAAAATTGTCGTTTCTCCGATTCGACCATTTGGGGGGAGTGGGGAGACAGTTAAATCGGAAAAATTAGAAAAAAAGAGATATCTTTAAGTTACGAACGGGTAATCTGATCGTAATAAAATTTGATATTTAGAAGGACATTGTGTTTTAGAGCTCTTATTTTAAATCCCGACCAGATCCGGTGACATTGGGGGGATTTGGGGGGGCCTAAAATCATGAAAAACGCTTTGAGTGGAGGGATCGGGATGAAACTTGGTGGGAAAAATAAGCAGTAGTCCTAGATACGTGATTAATATAACTGGAAGGGATCCATTCTATTTGGGGGAGTTGAAGGGGGAGGGTTAATTAAAAAAAAATAGAAAAAATGAGGTATTTTTAACTTAAGAAGGAGTGATCAGATCTTAATGAAATTTCGTATTTATAAGGACCTCGTAACTCAGATCTCTTATTTTAAATCCCGACCGGATCCAGCGTCATTGGGGGGGGGGCTGGGGGATGGAACCAGAAATCTTGGAAAGCACTTAAAAGCAGAGAGATCAGAATGAAACTTGGTGGGAAGAATAAAAATAAGTCAAAGATACGTAAATGACATAACCGGACCGGGCCTGCTCTCTTTCGTGGAGATGGGGGGGGGGGTAATTCAGGAAAATTAGAAAAAAAGAGGTATTTGTAACTTACGAACGGGTGATCAGATCTTAATAAAATTTGATATTTAGAAGGATCTTGTGCTTTAGAGCTCTTATTTTAAATCCAAGCAGGGATCTGGTGACATTGGGGTGAGCTGGAGGGGGAAACTGGAATTCTTGGAAAACGTGAAAATTGATGGATTTTTATCTTGCGAATCGGTTAATTTGGAAATATTGTTAATTGTTTGTGTTAATTTGGAAAAATTAGAAAAATCGAGGTATTTTTAACTTAAGAACAGGTGACCGGATCTTAATGAAATTCGACAGTTAAAAGGAACTCATGCCTCAGAGCTCTTACTTCAAGTCCCGACTAGATCTGTTGACATTGGGAGGAGTTGGAGGGGAAAACCAGAAATCATGGAAAACGTTTAGAGTGGAGAGATCAGGATGGCAACCTGGTGGGTAGAATAGGCAAATGTCGTAGATACGTGATTGACGTAACCATACTGGATCACCTCTCTTTGGGGGAGCTAGGGGGTGGGGTTCAGTGCTTTGGCGAGTTTGATGCTTCTGGACGTGCTAGGACGATGTAAACTGGTAGGCATGTCAGGGAGCTGCACAAATTGACTTGATAAAGTCGTTTTCCCCGTTCCATCATCTGGGGGGGCTGAAGGGAGAAGAAAAATTAGAAAAAAATTAGGTATGTATAACTTACAAGTGGGTGATCGGATCTTAATCAATTTTGATATTTAGAAGAACCTCGTGACTCAGAGCTCTCATTTTAAATCCCGACTGGCATTAAGCCTTTAATTTTCCCTTTAATTCAATCTATTGATTCTTATGATTTTGCTAGAGCTCATACCATATGAGGTCTTGGCTCTTCCGGCCTCGTCACAAGTGCCATATGAGCTCTTAGCTCTTGTTTTTAATGAATAAAATTTTCCTGATAAAGTTTTTCAAACATCCCCTTTAGAGTTTATGTCCTATAATAATTGACGTTAGACTCAAGGTTTCGTCCAGGAGATGGGGCTATTGGGCTTGAACCCCCCCCCCCTACCTCGAAATGTTTTCCCGACACGTAAAAACGTAAGAAAAATTAATATAAACCAATTTTTTGCGTTATTTTAAAGTTTTTGTCCCCGGCCCTCCCCCCAAAAAACCTTTTGTGACTCCCTCCCCCAAAAGACAAACACTGGCTAGAGCTTAACACATAATTATAAACTAAATAACACTCTAGGGACACCAAAATCATGCTAGCGATGCAAAACATTAAACTTGTAACACTTAAGCTTTGAAGAGTAGTAAAGCGGACCGAAATTTTTCAAAAAAAAACATTATTATTGCGATTTATGTTTATTGGAAAGCTATCTTGGTTTGGAAAGACTTGTTTTCTGGGAATATCGCTAAATTTATAACATGAAAAGGTTGTATGACAGCTTAATAAATTAAGAAAACTTAAATTTGTTGCAGAATTTGAGTAAGCAAAAAATTTCTATAGTACAAAGGATATTTTTGTTTATAGTATGAAGAGTAAGGGAAGTCACCTTCTTAAAGAGCATTAATGACTAGCCTTCATAGCCTTCCTGAATATAAAATTACATAAAAAAAGTGATAATAAACACATTTAAACCTAAAAATACCTAGCTTGGAGCACAACAGTTAGAAGAAAGAAAGTAGGAAGGTGATATAATCATTCATTAGTGAGTGAGTGAGCCAAAGCGTGTTTTGAGCTGGGCTGAGTTTGTTTAGCAATATTAATAATTTAATTTTAGCAGAACTGTCTAAACTAACCAAGCAGGTCTTATTTCTAATAATAGTAGTCAATATTAATTTCGCTAATGTTGTGTTCTACATAAATTCCAACGTGGTGTATGATTTAAAATGCCAATCTGCCTTTCCGTAGTACTGAGTAAGCTTTTATTCAGTGGGACCAGTTCATGAAAATGTTGGAGAAATATACTTTTTTTAAATCAAGGAGGGGTATTCTTTTTCAGTAAAAATAACGAAAAAAGATACTTTTCAGTAGGAATATTAAAGAAAGGTATGTTTTGAAATCTAGGACGGGGGGGGGGGCAAATTATCTCCTCTGATATCTCCCTCCCCAATTGGTGCCACTACTTTTCTTACAATCTGGATTTTGACAAGGCATTCTAGAAGCTCTTTTGTGCTCTCGTTTTGTGGGGAACAAGAGTGAGAAAAATACATTTATTTTTTCGACTGTAATAAACACTTAGGTTGGAATATAATACGCAAACAGTAAATTCCACCATAGATGACGCTGCAGTTAAAATTAATGGCATTCTTCTGGTAGTACTTGCTTAAACCTGATAGATATGAAAACAAAGAGTAATGTAAAAAAAAATGATCACATTTTGAATTCAGCATAGAACTCTACACCAGAAATAAAAAAAAAGCTTTAAAACGGCAACTGTGCGCATCAAAGTAGCTATAGAAAGAACGACAAGTGTCCGAAAATATATATCTGGAAAAACTTATGATTGAAAATTGTAATTTTACAAGGAGATTTTTAACTATATTATCGAAATCATCTTAAATTGTACCAGAAATATAAAATTAAATTCAATTCTAAATCAATTGAAATTGATCGAAAATTGAATGAAACACTAACACTGTTTTCTTCATGAAAGGTGTGCATGTTAGACAAATTCAATATTAAATTGAAATTAAAAAGCTGTGACGATCATTTAGTATATTTTTAGATGCAAAAACTTTCAATTGTGTATTTTCTTAGGTCATTTTTATTCATTGTAAGGTTTTTCTAATGAAAAATATGGTTAATCGACATCTTAGGGCTTATAAATAATTCAAGATGGCACTCGTTTAAAAGCAGCTTAAATTGACTATCATTTGTGTTGTATCAGCAATTGAGACCGTCCAGGATATAGACCATGATACTTATTTTGGCTGCCCCGAAGGGAGCTAAACCAAATTTGGGAAGTTTTTAAGGCAAATCTTGGCCCATAGCCTACTTCTATTTTCAACTCTGGAAAAAGCTAGATATTGGAAATTTAGATATATCTTCTGTACCTAGAAAGATGAGTTAGAACCGAGTGTGTTGATAAACAATAAGTATAATTAAACTGCTCAGTGCTCTCAGCTTCAATGAAAAGTGACGAGAAGCGATTTGTATTCCCCGAAAACTTGCAGAACTCACTTAGCTTATTGCAAACCTTTTTGACATCAGTTGGTTCTACCCAAAATCATTCCAGAGCAAAATTCTCTTTGATTTTTCCAATAGCACTTAGTTTGATTCCCCCAAAAATTCCTTGAAGTTTTAACTAGACCTGACAATACATGTCTCCCATACATAAAAGTGGATAAAAGGTGACAATTTGTAATTTAAAAATAAATCCGTTTATTATCATTTAGATTTCTACTCCCTTAGCTTATTTACAACTACAATTTAAGGTAATTGGAAATTTTATTACTTTTGATTGCATATTAAATTTTGTTAAATGGCTGCATTTCAATTCAACAACCAATTGAGCTTACCTGAGTCATCATAAGTATGATTGAAACTATCAATATGCAACTCAACATATAGCATAATTTCATGTTTCGTTTCCTGAATGATTACGTTAAACCAAACGCATAAATTTGTAGCAACAACGTGCATTAGCCCGAAACTTTTGAATGATGGACTACGTCTTTGAAAAGTCTGAAAGATAAATTTGTGCTTCTTAATTAATTTTATCCACTAAGATAAAAATGACTAGTCCTCCTTGGTTTCGTAGTAAAACTTTTGAACAAATAACATCTTCCTAAGCAAAGAAGGGGGGGGGGAGAACTCTTAAGATAAGTTTGAGGTATCCCTATCCCTAGAAATTAATCCCAAAAGTAAGTGATTCCAACTCAGTTACTTCACCGTGAGAACTCTGGTCTCATATGTTACTTTCCTAAATATTGTTCACTTCTACACTGGTATATATATATATATATATATATATATATATATATATATATATATATATATATATATATATATATATATATATATATATATATATATATACATCCGTTCCAAAAAAACGAAAACTATCAGTTTGTATCTAGAAAAGCCAAACAATGTTCAAAGCCACATAACGTTTCCCTCGACAATTTGCTAATATATACTCACGTCTGATGTTGTTGGATTGAATTCTGACGTTTAATAGAAATAAAAGGCACGATATAGAGATGGTTAATGCATTCAAAGATTCTTTATTTTACATAAGTTCCATCATTGCTGACAATGGCCTGGTCAAAAGGGGCCAGTATGGCAGCAATCTTTTACTTTGTGAATGTGGAATGTGTTGAACATGTGTTTCATGGGACCAGTGAATGTGCGCCTATTTATTACAGACACAACCCTAAACTTATTTTATCCAAGTGAGAGGGGGAACTTCGAAACAAAAAAAAAAGCCGAAGATTTATTAGAAATAAGAAGTTGCATAGTATAAGTAGCTATAACACTCTAAAAACTCATTTGGGGGAGGAAGATCCCAAACTCTAATGATTTCATGCCTGCTTTGACAGTTCTGTGAATCTATACGAAAGTTCTGAGTAATTTTATGGTATATAAGCATTTTGCTGCGATATAAATTACTTTATAAGTTTTTCAGCTTTTAATGAAATGCTAAGGTATATTTATTATAAGGTATATCCATTGCAGACATATACATATATATTAATTCTGAGGTTTGAAACGTTAAAGTCTTAAGTATGGCGACAGTTTAAAAGAAAAACTGACATGTAAGCGAAAAAAGTTATGGAGAATTATTACTAATCCCAAGAGTTAGACATTTTTTTTTGGATCAATGGGACCAAATGCCTCCTCCCCAGCCTTTTAAGTGGTTTTATTATTTATCACAATTACATAAGACGTAAATCAAAAATTCAAATTTTAATCATAAGAGATTTCAAAAAATCTCAAACTGAGATTTAAACACCAAAAATAAATAGTTTTGCTGACTAATTTTAACTGGAATAAATTCGAATATAGGAATAAAAAAAATCTAAGTTTATGTTCGTGTGTATAATTCTCATTTGTATTCATGTATATATGGTTCTCAAAACATAATCACTACTAAAAATTCATTTCAATAGCAGGTCTTTATTTTGCGTCATATGACCAAATAATGAAACTACCTGTTTAAATAGAAATTTATTAGTACTTAAAATGGAAAAAAGCTTAAACAACTGTTGAGTAATAAAGTAGTGCATTTTATTATCAAACCTTTTCTGTATAATTAGGATACCGTGATACTTCTCGTCTTAGCAACAAGACAATCAAAACTAATTTCTTGAATAAATGATAAAATGATTAAAAAATTACCTACTAAAATTGTTAATGCTAACCTTGTTATATGTTTTAAATATAGCTATCATCTAGATAGTTATAGATAGCTATATCCTCTAGATATCCTCTAGAAAACATGAGGCTTATCCTCTTTTCCTCGTTTTAAATATAGCTATCCTCTAGATAGCTATAGATAGCTATATCCTCTAGATATCCTCTAGAAAACATGAGGCTTATCCTCTTTTAATTACATGCTCACCAGCATGGGGGTCTTTGCATTTCAACGAGTCTGATTGTAGGAAAATGTAGTACCTCCTATTATTCACCTGATTTTTAATTCTGTAGCCTATCTTCATCTAATTCTGCCGTTCCAAAAAAAAAAAAATAAAAAAAAAATACACAATTTGGTTTTTATCTTTAAAACTTGAAAATACAGATGATAGGTTTTAACAGGAGACAGCTGAGCTTGTGAACAGCAGCTTTTACTACCTCATTCCCAAGCTATATTCTCAAAATTGATCTTGAATGTTTCCTCTAGAAAAATTAAGTCTATCCTCCTTTAACAACCTGCTCACTAGCATGGGGTATTTACATTTCAACGAGTAGCGAAAATGTTTATTGTAGAAAAATGTACAATCTCTAATTATTCACCGGATTATTTGACTCTATAGTCTAGCTTCATCTCATTCTGCCGTTCAAAAGAAAAAATTGTTTTTGTTTTGAAAATTTGAAAATACAGATGCCAGGTCAGACAGAAGACGGTTGGGCTTGTGAACCGCAGGATTTACTACCTCATTGGTAAACTACGTTCTCAAAATTGCTCTTGAATGTTTTCTCTAGAAAACATTAAGTCTAACCTCCTTTAACAAAATGCTCACTAGCATGGGGTCTTGGCATTTCAACGAGTAGCGAAAATGTTTATTGGAATTCAATTTTATGTCGTTTTTCTTATTTATTATGGACACGACATTTATTACAAACTAACCTTGGAGTTTAAGAAAACAAAGACAGTCTGGACAAATGTGAAGACGGCACCAGCAGCTGGTGAAAGGGCCAGCATAATATTATGACAAGCGGGATCATTTTTGAGCTCAAAATACTGCCCAAATTCCAGCCAGGAATAAATTACACTTCCAACACCAAAAACTGAAAGATAAATATATTTAACAATAATTTAATACGGAATAAAAATGGCTAAATAACTCGCATCATAAGGAGAATATTAACGGATAATAAAATCAAACATAAGTGGTCAACTTTATGACTTTACTTCGAATAATGCTGACCTTTTCTCTTTTTATGGCACTTAATTTCATGAAACTTCATATTTAGAAGGATCCGCTCTATTTGGGGTAGTTGGGGGGGGGGGGGGATTAATTCCGAAAGATAAGAAAAAATGAGGTCTTTTTAACTTACGAATGGGTGATCGGATCTCAATGAAATTTGATATTTAGAATGATATCGTGTCTTAAAGCTATTTTTTTAAATCCTGCCCGGATCTGGTGACATTGGGGGGAGTTTGGGGGGACCTAAAATCATTGAAAACGCTTAGATTGGAGAGATCGGGATGAAATTTGAAGGGGAAAATAAGCAGAAGTTTTAGATATATGATTGAAATAATTGGAACAGATCCGCTCTATTGGGGAGGGAGTGTTAATCCAGAAAAATTGGAAAAAAATGACGTATTTTTAACTTACGAAAGAGTGATCGGATCTTCATGAAACTTCATATTTAGAAGGACCTCGTAACTCAGCTTTTATTTCAAGCCTCAACTGGATCCAGCGTCATTGGGGGGGGCAGTTGGGAGGGGGGGGCGGAAATCTTAGAAAATACTTAAAGAGGAGAGATCAGGATGAAAATGTATGGAAAGAATAAAACTACTGGATACGTGACTGACATAACCGGACCGGATCTGCTCTCTTTGAAGGAGTTGGGGGGGGGGAAGGGGTAATTCGGAAAAATGAGTTATTTGTAACTTACGAACGAGTCACCATATCTTAATGATTTTTGATATTTAGAAGGATCTTGTGCTTTAAAGCTCTAATTTTAAATTCCGACCAGATCCCGTGACATTGAGGGGAGTTGGAGGGGGAAATCGGAATTCTTGGAAAACGTGAAAGTTGGGGTATTTTTATCTTAAGAATAGGTGATCAGACCTTAATGAAACTTGATATATATAGAAGGATCTTATGTCTCAGAAGCTTCATTTTTGACTCGACTAGGGTCCCGGGACATAGGGGATTGGAGGAGGGAAACCAAAATCTTGGAAAAGGCTTAGTGTGGAGAAATCGGGATGAAACTTGATGGGAAGAATGAACAAAAGTTCTAGATAGGTGATTGACATAATTGGAACGGATCCGTTCTCATTGGAGGAGCTGGGGGGTGTTAATTTGGAAAAATTGAAAAAATGGAGGTATTTTTAACTTAAGAACGGGTGACCAGACCCTAATGAAATTTGATATTTAGAAGAAATTCATGTCTCAGAGCTCTTATTTCAAATACCAACCAGATATGTTGACTTTGGGGGATTTGGAGGGGGAAATCTTGGAAAACGCTTGAAGTGGAGGAATCGGGATGAAGCTTGGTGGATAGAATAAGCAAATGTCTTTTATACATGATTGACATAACCGTACTGGATTCGCTGTCTTTGGGGGAGTTAGGGGGTGGGGTTCAGTGCTTTGGCGAGTTTGGTGCTTCTGGACGTGCTAGGACGATGAAAATTGGTATGCGTGTCAGGGATCTACACAAATTGACTTGATAAAGTCGTTTTACCAAATTCGACCACCTGGGGGCTAAAGGGAGAGGAAAAATTAGAATAAATGAGGTATTTATAACTTACGAGTGGGTGATCGGATCTTAATGAATTTTGATATTTAGAATGACATCGTGACTCAGCGCTCTTATTTTAAATCCTGACCGGTATTAAGCCTCTGATTTTCCTTTTAAATCAATCTATTGATTCTTAGAATTTGTTAGAGCTCATACCATATGAGTTCTTTGCTCTTAGCTCTTCTTGCCTCGCCACAAGTGCCATACGATCTCTTAGCTCTTGTTATTCTTGGTAACGAACTCCTGTTTTTGGTATTTATTCAGATCTCTGTTTAAATTAAAGTAAATGATAATAATGTAACAAAAAAATAATCAAAAAGTAGGTCAAAATAGAGATATACATACTTTTCATGGACGCTCAGAGTTTGGACCGTCAAATTCCTCAAACCGTATAAAATATACACAAATAGATATTTGTTAAAGGTAACACCATCGAGTGCCTCATTATAATCGTTTTCATTATTATAGAATAATTTCTATTATTTTGATCAAAGTAATATATAAATAAGTAATAAATAAAAATAATAGCAAAAACATTAAGTGACTCAAAATAGGGAGAAATTTAGTATTCATCCAATCCCACAGTTTGGGTGATAATGATGTCACGACTTTAGTAGTATCACCATAAGGCCCTTAATATGACACATAGCCAGAACTCCTTTCTTCCTTTAATGGTCTAAGTTGAACGATGGCCCCTCAAGACGCAGGTGTTATCTGACTACTTCGAGATGCAGGTTCATGTAACGTAATTGGAGTTGAGGATGGCGCAATCTTGTGTGACTTATTGAATCTTACAATTACTTCAGTATTATTTCTGCGTGTGCACGTGATAAAGTTGTCGTAGCAGTAAACGCTGACAAAGAAAAATATTTAAACTATGAATTAAGTGCTAATGACGACGCGTGCGTTGTCATGCCAGTAAGGAGTTAAGTTTCTTTGGAGAACCGAGGGTATAATGTTTTATAGAGGTGGATATGCGAGAGTAACATCTCCCGAGAAGTTAGTGGTGAAACAGAATGCAAACCTTAAGCTTTTAGTGGATGACGAAGGCAAACTTTTCGCTGATGGTATAACTTACCCGTTGATAGATATTATCATCATCCTCCTGCTTTTACCATTCAACGAAAGGTAGAAAGAATAAAAATGTATTCTCACAACGTCATGCAATGTATCTTGTCTACATGCCAAAACTGTTACCCATGTAAAAATAATGTGACAATAGAAAGATAAATCGCAAGTAAAATAAAATAGGCACTAGCAGACATTATCTGCGAGGAAATTAAAAGTGAATTGATGAAAAACAACCCCCATGAAAGCACCAATGATAATTTACATACGGACACATTCATTGAACCATGAATCAATCATAGGCAGCGCAATAGCGCTGCCTAAATAAAGAGTGACGTGGGCATATTTATCATTAATTAATTTATTTATTTTTGTTTAGTCCAGGGCACTTCCTATCGAAGGAATTGTCGTAGAAACTTTGGAAAGAGCTTATTTCATTAGACATTGAAAGGGCTAGTGCTCTTTTAAATAGTCAAAAGTGACCGGAGGGCAAATAACACCCCTCCTAGGCTCACCATTTTCCCAAACACATCCAATTAAAATTTTGATATGGCCATTTTGTTCAACGTAATTAAATTGACCGGAAATTATGTATTTGAGGATGAAAATCACCCACAGCCCTCACGGTAAGGGTTATAAGTTTTGCCCTGGGGGCAGATAAGGCTTAAATACAAAAGAGATAACCTTCAGAAGTGGCTCATTGGGTTGGAAATCAGAAGTTCTAGGCCTATTTTATGATTCAGAGTGATCAGAGGGTGGATACAAAACCCCCTCCCCACACCTTATATTTTCCCGAAATGCATTTGATAGAAATTTTACATGGCCCATGCTGTCTTAGAAACTTCGAAAAGAGATAATTCGATTGGAAATCAAAAAGACTAGTGTCCGTTTTAATAGTCGAAGGTGATTGGAGTGCAAATAACTCCCCTCCCACGCCCACCAGTCCCCAAACACATCCAATCAAAATTTTGAGATAGCCATTTTTTTTCAACGTAGTTGAGTGGTCCGAGAATTATGTCTGAAAATCACAACGCCCCATCTCTCAAAGGCCTCGGGGCAAGGGTCGTAAGTTAAGCCGTATTGGCATATAAGGTATATATAAAAAGGGTGATCCTATAAACTTTGGGGGGGGGTCATTGGATATGTAATCAGAAGCTCTAATGATCTTTTTAAGATTCATAGTGATCAGCGGGTGGATACCCCACACCCAAACCTTGCATTTGCTAAAATGCAACAGATAAAAATTTTTGAGTTCACCATTTGTTGTCGAAGAAACTTAAAAAACAGCTCATTCGATTGAAAATCGAAAGAGCCATTTCTCATTTTAATAATCGAAAGTAATTGGAGGACAACAAACCCCCCTCTCACACCCAACATGTCCCCAAACATATCCAATCAAGATTTTTAGCTAGCCATTTTTTCAACGTAATTGAAAGGTCCGAAAATTATATCTTTGAAGATAACAACCCCCCAGAGTCCTTAAGGCAAGGGTTGTAAGTTATACCCTGGGGAATATAAGGTATATATAGAAAAGGTGATCCTATAAACCTTGGAGGGGGAACATTGGACCTAGTTAAACCTTGGAGGGGAAACCCGAAGTCCTAGTTCTTTGTTTAAGATTCAGAGTGATCAGAGGGTGGATATCCCCCTCCCATACCTCGTTTTTCCCGAAATGCATCTGATCAAAATTTTGAGATGGCCATTCGCTGTCGTAGAAACTTCGGAAACAGTTCATTCGATTGGAAATTGAAAGGACCAGTGCCATTTTTAATAGTTAAAAGTGATTGGAGGGAAACTAACCTCCCTCCCATCCCCACCTGGATAGAAATGAATCTGATAGAAATTTGAGATAGCTTTTTTATTGTCGTAGAAACTTCGAAAAAGGGCTCATGTGATAGGAAATTGAAACGGCTATTACCCTTTTTATTAGTCAAAGTGATTGGCGGGCAATAAGCCCCCCTTAAGAATATCAATTCCCAAAAAATGTCTAATAAAAATTTTGACATAGCCATTTCATTTATTGTAATTGAAAGGCATGGAAATTATGCCTTCGACAACCCACATACCTACTTAAGATCAGTACATAACTTGCACTTTACTGAAAAAAATGGCTGTGGATTGTAAGTTTTATACGTATATACTGAAATATATTCCTTAAAACTTCCATAATTTTTGATCTATTAAAGTTAAAAAAGTTAAAACAAATCAAATGTAATTTTTTATTTAAATAATGCAATAAATAACTGAGTGAAATTCAAAATGAATAAAAATCAACATGAGTAGGTTTGAAAAATTAAAATCAAAAGGCATTGTGTTTATGTTGCCAATCAGACACCTCATCAATATATTGGGAACGACTGGGGGTATTAAGTTTAAACTTTTGGAGATACTACTATTACTACTTCTGCTCTTAAAATTTAAAAAAATAAAAAGAGTATAAGTGTATCCAGGTTGTCAAGGAGCATAGATAGAACCTTTTGGGAATGATATTAAGTTTTATGCTTCAGGTTAACTTCAGAAGCTATAAAATCAAATAAAAAAATACCGTTTGTGTCAGGATTACAATTGTTGAAGAAGTTTCTTTAATATTAATTTTAAATTCACTATGGATTCTTATTGAAGAAAACTGAAAAGATATACAATATTATTTTTTCCATGAAAAAGAATACGTTAATTAATAACGAAAAAAAAAAATAATTTAAAAGATCCTTTCCACAAGAAAAGTTTTTCAAAGAAAAGTAAAGATCTCCATTAAGCCAAGAATGAGCAAAAATGAAGCCAAATAATCTTCCAAGAGTAAAATTACACAAATCACTATCAATATAATAAGTGAAATTCAAAACGAACAGAAATTACAATAAATAGCCAAGTCAAACTCAAAAAGAGCAAAAATTAACGTGAGTAGGGCTGATGACCGCTATGCCCTCCCGAGACCAGAACACAATATGCGTTTTAGGGAAAACAAAGTACGTTTGAAATACTTTCACCTTTCTTACTTTCATTAACGAAAGATTATCAAAACCTTGAATAAGAAGTGTCAGTGTATGTCGATTAAACTGACAGTCCACGGTCATTTATTTGTTTTTTTTCAGTAAGGCGTAAATTGGTTTCTGGTCTTGAGAAAGCTGAGAGGTTATCAGCCCTAATCCCTGCAAACACATAATATCATATTTTGAAAGAAGGTCCTCGATAAAAGCAGACCGGTTAAGGAAATTTTCATTTAAATTCCACGTTACAACTGCATGCTTAGTACAAGCTGGTTTTAGATTCATTTTGGTAGGGAATTCATATTGATCATCGCTTTATAAGCTGGACATCTTGTGTTATAGCATGTATGGCCTTTCTTTTTGCATAACATGCAGAATTTATCTTAAGTGCACAAATTGTCCTTCGTGGATTGTGATCAGAAGCACCACAATGACCACATATAGGCGTCAATACGCAATTTGTCGCTAAGTGACCAACTCTATGGCATGAATAACATCTTTTTGGGAGAAACTTGAGTTCTTCAGCAGGCGGCTTCACATAACCGATTTGGACTGAGACTGCAAGAAAGTCTTCGAGATCCTTACTGGTCCCGAAATACACCTTGAATACTTTGGAGCGCTCAAAGCTACCGATCTCTATTGCTTTTAATGCACTTGAAACAAGGAAATCTATATCAGTATGGGTCATACTAGGTGAAACCTGTTTCAAAAAAGCAATAAACATTTTCTCTTTGAGCATGGCAGAGACCTCAGGCTTACTAACTTTCCTTTTCTCAACGATCTTTTCAGCAGAGGATTTGGACTTGACGAACAATTTGCAGTCCTGTCTCATCTTTTTTAGCTCACTTATTTCAGCTGAGTTCGGGCAGATGCTATCCAGAAACTGCTTGCGAGCAACAGGATTATCAACAGACTTTGGCATTTTAAGAACAACGGCATAGGATGGCTGGGGATTGACTGTTACAGGATTGGCGGGGCCTGGGACACTACTCGCCGAAGGGCAGCAGAGGCTCTGTACTTTAGCCCTAGACAAAAAGTTCTTAAATTCTAGACATAAATCATTTACCTTGCGGGTTAACATAGCGCTTGCCTCGCAAGGAATTGTGGGGACTTCGTCCAGTTCGTATATAACATACTTCGGCAGTTCCGCTGAATTCCTATCACAGTAGTCTAAAACTTTCAAAATGTCTGCAAATGTATCAGAAACTTTCAGCCTTTCGGTTGGTCAAGTTACATAATTCGCCGAAGACCAAATCATTTTCTTCGCTTCGCTCGCCAAATCGTCGGTGAAACAATCGCAACCAGTTTTGGTAATATCTGCATTTGCATTTCCTTTTGATTTCGCCCGCACGGCAAAATTTAGCATAGTTTTATGTACTAGTCTATTCGGCTGCATCCCATGAAAAAGTGTCTGTCAACGTCAATACATCATTAGCCAGGTACATTATACAATAATCTTTCACATTTTTACACCCTCCTTCAGCCCATAACCGGTGCAAGTTTATAACTGGTTGTACTGCATTGATGATCGTGAAGTGAATCATAAAACGCTTTGATGGATGACAGTTTTTCCTCAAGTAGCCTCGAGGTGGAGTTGTACTATTCATACGGGTATATGCCCTTACACGTTAATATCTCATACACTTCTTCATCTGGAAAGTTCTTTTTGAGGAGGGGAAACTATTAAAATCGTCATTTTTGTAGTTGAATGAATTGACTTAGAGATTTGAGGAATAAACTATAGAAATCGAACAACAGATTTCATTCAAGTACGTATTATCGTTTTCATGTTTTTCCATTTGAATTCTATGAATAACAACTCCTCTCAACTTAATGATCAGAATGATCAGAAATAAGTAGTTGAATGAATTGACTTAGATATTTGAGGAATAAACTATAGAAATCGAACAATAGATTTCATTCAAGTACGTATTATCGTTTTCATGTTTTTCCATTTGAATTCTATGAATAACAACTTCTCTCAACTGAATGATCAGAAATGGGTCAGTTCGCAACAAAAGAGAAGTGCTGTACACCTCTACGACCTTTAAATCTGCATTTCATTTTTCAACTCACTTTTTTGCTCTTAAAAATTCTTTTTCAAACTTTGTTACATTAAGATCGAAATCTATATCTATATATATATAAATAAGTTGTCTGTGTGTCGAGTGACGTCATGTTTGTGTGTTGACTGACGTCATATTTGTCGACTGACGAAATTACAGATCGGGACATCGGGACACAAATGACGACCGGGACACTGAGGACATCATGTAAACAGGTCGTCATGAAGTTAGTTGCCGTCATGTTTGTTATGACGATGACGTCATTAAAGGTATTTAAGAAAATTGTTCAAAGACAAATTTTTAATTGTAAGAAGATTGTGAAAAATGTTTAATTGTAAAATGACTAAAGAAGCTACAATGGCAACAGTCGAGGAAGCTGCTCAAAGAGTCTATGCCAAAAAACTTGCGGCTGATAGAGAAAGTAAGAAAAGAAAGTGTGCCGAGGAAAAACTACAAAAAAACTAAAAAGAAAATACTAAAAAAAACTAAAAAAGCTAAAAAACTAAAAAAGACTAAAAAAGGTAAAAAACTAAAAACTAAAAAAGAAAAAAACTAAAAAATACTAAAAAAAAAGGTAAAAACTACAAAAAAATAACAAAAAAAACAAAAACTCATAAAAAAACTAAAAAAACTAAAAACTAAAAAAGAAAACGAAGAAAAAAAGGAAAAAACTGAAAAATAAAGGAGAAAAAGAAAACTAAAAAACCAGAACACAGGGAATATAAATGACGACCAAGACACTCAAAGAAAAATTATAGACTGGGACACTGGGACACAAATAACGACCGGGATATATAATGACGACCGTGACACTCAAAGATAAGTTACAGACCGGGACACCGGGACACAAATGACGACCCGGACACCGGGACACAGGGAATATAAATGACGACTGGGACGCTAAAAGAGAAATTACAGACTGGGACACTGGGACACAAATGACGACCGGGATACTGGGTAAATAAATGACGACCGGGACACAGGGACACAACTACAAGGGGGATGCCGGGGGCACAAGGGTATATATAAATGACGATGGGGACACAGGGAATGTTCGATTAGCAATCACCATCAACAAAGCTCAAGGGCAATCATTAGAATAATCAGGTATAGATCTGAATACGGATTGTATTTCCCATGGACAATTTTATGTTGCATGTTCAGGAGTCGGTAAACCTGACAATCTATTTATATGCACAGACAATGGGACATCGAAGAATGTTGTATATTCGCAAGTTTTACGTAGTTAAAAACAGATATATACTTAGGCGCGCGGGGGGGCTGGGGGGTGGCGTTTGCATATGACGTCATTATAAGTACATAAGGCTTTGTATATGCACAGACAATGGGAAAGCCAAGAATGTTGTATATTCGCAAGTTTTACCTAGTTCGAAACACAAATATAAATCTATCTATATTCATAGGTGGTACACAGGGACACAACTACAATGGCGCGTAACTAATATGGCGCGTAACGACTTACACACGCGGGGAGGGGGGATTAGGGGGCGCAAAGCGCCCCCACAAACTAGGTGTTGGAGTGGCGCCCCAACAGCTAGTATATATATATGGCGCCACAACTACAATGGCGCGTAACTAATATGGCACGTAATGACTTACGCGAACGGGGGGCTTGAGGGGGGGGGCGCGAAGTGCCCGGGTGTTGGGGTGGTTCGAAGCGTCACCTCAACAGATAGTCTTCTTTAAATAAAACAACAATTTTCATGATGATTTTCTACCCTATTAAAAATCCTACCCACCCAATCCAATCGACCCTCAAAAATTTAAGTCAAGGTGAAGCGTCCACATCTCCGTTTGCAGGTAATAGGAGTATCACCCGTCTTTTCATTTAAAATTTTTTTGTGCGGTAAATACTATCACGCTGACGCCACCTTCCACCTCCCAATTGTGTTTTTCGAGAAGTGTCCTATTCCTGCTGACATAGGAGTGTGCTATGTCTCCTCAATCCGTATGAATACTACCACTTGTAAGAGTATTGCACGGATCTCCATACTAAGCTCTAAAAACGTAAATATTTCGCAAAGCGGTATCAGCTAGATACAAATCAGGCAATACAAGGAGCGAACTGCTTCCACATTGTCTTGCTTCCCCTTATCACTTTGCGGGGTAGGCACAATCTCAATCTTGCTTGCTGGTATCTGATCAGCCCATTCATAGTTTTTATCGAGGCAAAGTTCCCTCACAAACACATCTAAATCAAACATACAGGGAGTGAAACTAACCGCGTTCATCCCGCACTTAAACCCCCTCAGGTTCCCTTTCTACTTGGGCCGTACATAATTTTCATGGAAATCCGATGGTAACGCTGATATATGAACCAAAAAAATAATAAGAGCCTAATAGCTCACTGAAACACTTTTGATTTCATCCTGTGAAAGAATTTATGCTTGGCTGAAAGAAAAAAGAACACTTTCGAATTAGTGTCCAGAGCTTGAAGGACCTCATTAGTACCTATTGGTGTAATGATCATAGAGGGCACACCAAAGTGACACTTTGAATGTATTGAGACCACACAACCACCCAAAGATTTAATGATCAGAAATGGGTCACCAAAGTGACGCTTCGGATGTATTGACACCTCGCTACCAGTTAAGAATTTAGTGACCGTACATGAACTCCGTTATTGACCCTTCGAGTCCTTAGCCTTCAGACAACCAGTTATAAACTTAATGGCCAGGGATTACCACGTAAGATGCCCTTTATACTTTTCAGCTATTATGATTTTCTAAAGAGTCTCAAAAACTTGTTTGGGGGTATTGACATCCATTGGTGCTTCTTCTTCTTCCCAAAAGACATCAGTCCGCAGGTTCTTGATCCTGGGATATTATCATTGGCAGCCTTGAAAAAAAATAAAAATTTTCGTCTCTTGAGGCATTTATGATTTAAGCTGTGAAAAGAATAATAATCTAGGGGACAAGGGCCCGTTATTATACTGAAAACAAATATTAATCTAAGGACCTTCAACACTCTCTCCTTAGAATGCAAAGTTTTCAACACTATTGTTCCCCCAGCTAAACGAGTCCCTACATGTAAAAAAATATCGTGATTATACGGGACTAGGGAGTGAACATTAGCAAATGATGTGTAACCTCTATACTCCAAGAAGAGTTTAAACTTTCTTAAATAAGATTTAACCACAAATTTTCATATGAGAAAGAGATTATAACTAGCTCCACTCCCTCGAAAATCAAAGATTTAGTAAGAATATAAGTCAATAAAATTGAATAGAAAAAGCATCTTTATTGTGAATCGCCCTGGCAATATAAGAGTGTTCAAATTAACCACATGATAAGAACCCCTTTCATTCAATTATCAGAAGAGCCGATGATATATATATATATATATATATATATATATATATATATATATATATATATATATATATATATATATATATATATAAATAAGTTGTTTGTGTGTTGTGTGTTGACTGACATCATGCATGTTTGTCGACTGACGTCATTATAAGGATTGAGCATTATGCAGTTATGAAGTTGTTTGTCGACTCACGTCATGTTTGTTGACTGACGAAATTACAGACCGAGACACCGGGACACAGTGAATATAAATGACGACCTGGACACTCAAAGAGAAATTAAAGCCTGGGACACCGGGACACAAATAACGACCAGAACACAGGGAATATAAATGACGACCGGGACACAAGGACGCAACTACAATGGGGACACCGGGGGCACAGGGGGGATATATAAATGACGACCGGGACACAGTGAATGTTCGATTAGCAATCACCATCAACAAAGCTCAAGGGCAATCATTAGAATAATGAGGTATATATCTGAATACGGATTGTTTTTCCCGTGGAAAACCGGGAAATAAATGACGACGGGAACACAGGGAATATAAATGACGACCGGGACACAGCTACAACGGGGACACCGGGGGCGAGAAGCGCCATCCCAACAGCTAATATGTATATATATCTATATATATGAAAATAAGCTGTTTTTGTACTGAAGTCATGTTTGTCGACTGTCGACTGATGTCATTTTTGTCGAGTCGACTGATGTCATGTTTGTCGACTGACGTCATTATAAGGATCGAGCATTATGTCGTCATGAAGTTGTTTGTCGACTCACGTCATGATTGTCGACTGACGAAATTACAGACCGGGACACCGGGACACAAATGACAACCAACCAACAGCTAGTATATATATATATATATATTAATATATACATATATATATATATATATATATATATATATATATATATATATATATATATATATATATATATATATATATATATATATATATATATATATATATATATATATATATATATATATATATATATATATATATATATATATATATATATATATATATATATATATATATATATATATATATATATATATATATATATATATATATATATATATATATATATATATATATATATATATATATATATATATATATATATATATATATATAAATATATATACATATATATATGTTTATATAGCTCCTTGCCACTATATATAAGCGAGTCTTTTCCAGTAATTATTTAAAGGTATGTTTGATACCTATCCTATCGTAATTATTTGGCTTTTTCAGTAATTATTTAACAGTATGTTTGATACCTATCCTATGGTAATTATTTATAATCTGCTTGAGCGCATTAATTTAGAAGACAACGGGATGCTCACTTCTATTCAATAGCCTATGTTTGTTGGAAAAGAAGCCTTTACATAGTTAACGGTTTAACCCAGCTATTTTGCAAGAAAATAAGATTGCTCTCTCATTGTGAGAATTGTACAATAGCAGAAAGGGGGGGGGGGGTATATGTTTATCTGATACATAGTCAATTATACCAGCTCAAATTTAGTTGGTGGAGTATATAGAAAGCTAGGCTTACCTGTTCATATCTTTGAGACGTATCCTTTTTTTAAAGCTTTGGTGTGTAACGTTTAAAATTTTATGTAAGACTAATGAATTTCTTTTCTAATAGCCATTTTTATACCCCCAAGGGACATAGATAACTTCGAAGACCCCACTGCCTTTCCATGACAAAAGTAAAACAGTTCAAAATAGGGATGATACCTTTTTATTGACAGTAAATAGATATAAAATTATTTAACTGGATATTTCGAACACATATACAGTGTTCATCATTAGCAGTAAAACTAAAAGACATGAATAAAAATAAACACAATTTTTACCTAATAAACTAATTACATATAGTTTATTGCTCTTATTTTTTTCAATGCAACAGCCGAGCCAAATCTTTTTGACCTTTTTGTTCCGGCTCATTAGAATTATCTGACATATTACGTGGACAGAGGTCATAGCTCTTAGGTGAGGTGATATTTACTTTATTTGACCTCAGTAAATTATCATAAATTGAGTTCAATCCAAATTCACCTGTATCTCTGTTTATGGAATTATTCTTGAATAGGGACAATGGACAAATTGCCAAGGGACAATGAAAGAAGTCAGTTAGAATAGTAGTGGATGATATTTTTATTTCCCAAGAAATAACGGGAAACCTTTGTTGCATAAAGTCAACAGTCTGTCTAACTTTTCTGCTCATAGAAAATGGCAGAGAATTTGCTAACACGAAATGGTGGAAGTGCATTAATATATTGGGGTGATAAAGACCTAGGCCCTTACTTGAGGGGTCGTACCTGAAGGTACTTAAAAGGAAATCTAGATTTGGTGGGGGCCCTGAAGGTTTTTAATCATAAAAACCAAGAAAATTCTGAAGTAAAGAAGCCCTGAAGGTTTTTAAAGACTTTCTATTACGTAACAACCACGTTAATTCTGGAGTGAGGAAGGCCTGGCCTTCGTAGTTTTTTTTAGAAAGTAACGATTACGTAATTAACACATAATTACCTAAAAGAGATAGGTCTTTTAGAAAGTATTCCCTATGACGTAACAGACACTTGCATCTCTTAGGAAACATTCCTTTTTCCGCAACATACATGTGTATATCGAAGAAGTTTAATAACATCTGTGTCTTGAGGGAGCAGCCGTCCATTTAAATCGTTAAAGGAAGAAAGGAGAATTGTATCATTTTGAAAGCCATTTTGAAAAGGCTATGTATCATTTTGAAAGCCTTATGACGATCCTACTCAAGTACACGGACACCGCCAACTTTCTTCTTTAAATGAATTACCCCTATTGCGAAACAAAATTCTGTCGACCTTTCGTTGTTATTAATAAATTACTGCCATACAAACGCAGAAGTCTGTAGAATTTCTTAGCACTTCCAACTTCTTAGCAGAACCCCACAAATAAAAAATAACAAATAAAACGTCAATTAAATTTAAAATAAACTGAAGCAGTGAGATATTATATAGCGTGAAATAAAGAACAACTCGTTTTTGCAGGGATGGGAGGTCAAAAATACTCCCTTCTAGCATTTAACTTTACAAACTAACAATGAAGTTGGATAAAACTAGCGTAAGAAAACAAAACGTCTATATATAGAGATATATCTCAAGTCATTTTAGTTTCGAAATCGGCCGTTGAGTAATTTAAACGCAATTTAAAAAAAAAGGTATTACGAGCTGAGAATCAAAGCCGTTGATTGTAACTGACTTAATTATACTATTGGTCAAGTCAAATTGAAACAGAAAAACAAAACTCCCTCTCATCCCCTCTGGGCCATTTTGTGAATCTTCCCCGTATTTCCTGCCGCAAAAGAAGGGTTTCAACACCATTAAAGAAAATGGTTTTGCAAGGGATCAATTGGTAGATTCACTTTGTGCAAAGTAGACTGAATAGCCACTATCCCAGAGAAAAATAATATAGGTTATGATTCAAGTCCCATAAAGGTGAAATTTGTCCTTAATCCCTCTTTTGCTTCCTCATGTCAGTAAGATTTAAATCTCCCATGTTAAAGTCCTATTTGTCTATTCGCTTTGGTATGCATAACAGACAAACAAATAAATTTAGCACTGTATAGTACGAAACTTTTCCGATTGAACCTGTAAATCAACGGTAACATACCTACAGCACCAATTCTCAAGTAAAAGGATCCGTAATGAGATGAATCTTGCTCCCAGATCTTATCAAGCCTGTCCTCGTTTAAAATAAAGGCATTTTTCTCGCCTTCTTCTCCATCTTCCTTGGTTGGGGTAGGGCTGACATCATATGACTCTGTCAAATTCCGTGCTCGAGTTTTGATTATTCCGCCTATAATAGAATGAAAATTTATATTTGACCTGTCATTTTTTTCGTAAAATTTTAAAAAGTTTTCTTGTGAATATAATTAGTTAAAACAAGATGATATGATTTTATTTTCGAGCATAAGAGGAAACTGGATGAATTGATTTACCCTCTGAGAAAAATGATCAGAAATCAACCAGTAACGTAGCCAAAAACGATATGTATGGGGGACCATATCTCCCTAAATATTTAGATAAAAATTCTCCAACATAAAGGCTTATAATTTCTTTGTTATTAGAATCTCCCCAAAAATTTGACTGTGTCCTCGAAGGAAAACATTCTCGGGAGAAATATCAGGGCCCTGTTTGACATCACAGTCTATGAATAGCACAGGCTTAGAAGTAATTTGCCTCCTACATATTTTTTTGAAGTCTCATCAATATTGAACAGATATTCCCAAAAAGTTAGTCGAAGTCTCAATCGATCGTGAATGCTGATATCTAATGCCCATAATTATGAAACATCCATCTCAATCATCGATCATTCAATCATTTCATTAATACCAGTCCATGTAAATACTTAACAAATCTTTTGGATCAGAATTCAGAAATCGAATAGGGAATAATCCGTGACCTTTGGATCATTCCTCGACCCAACCCGTCTATATATATTTGCTTATAGATATATCTAGCATTATAATAGATATCTAGGTATTTTTTGAAATTAAAATGATGTCAGAATTGATAATCTAAACAGCTAGAGGATGTCATGTGGAACTGGACATCATCTCTCATCCAACCCCATCTATAAAGACAATTGAACATTTTTAGAATCGGCATTATTCGGGACCGTTTGGGATATAATTCCCAGCACCCGTATGCTCAAACTTTTATTCTTTCGTCATAGCTACATTTATTTGAAAGGAGAGCATTACAATTGTTGAAGATTCTAGACTCATGGCAAGACTTACTAGCCACGTAGTTTGAGGGCTGTGGATGAGCCCCAAGTGCCTGTGCCACCAACCCTGTATATATGGACTCTTTCAAAACAGAATCATTCGCGGATCATTCCCAGATTGAGTGTTACATCTATATACATGGTATTTTTCTTTCCATATGACGAAAAGTCTTGTTTTTACCCCACATCTTCCCGTCTATGGCTTATGGAAATTTGTTGTAGAGATATGAACACTCTATACCTTTATGAAACAACTAGCTGTTGAGAGAGGCCTTCGCGCAACCCCAACAACTAGTTAGTGGGGGCGCTTCACGCCCCCAAGCCCCCCCGCACGCGTAAGTCATTACGCGCCATATTAGTTACGCGCCATTGTAGTAATGTCCCTGTGTCCCACCTGTGAATATATATATATATATATATATATATATATATATATATATATATATATATATATATATATATAAATATATATATATATATATATATATATATATATATATATATATATATATATATATATATATATATATGAATGAATGAATGAATGAATGAATGAACTTTATTACCCGTAAAGTATAAAAAACACAAAGTACGGAGTATTATGAATAAATAAACAAAAACAAATACGATAAACAGCGAAGAAATACAAAATTGAAACTAACAAAAGACAATATGGATTAATCAACCAGCATCAATATGGAAAAAAGGCTGCAGAGGGTCATAAACGTGAATAAAGTTGACAGTCTTTTTACATAAATCATCACTGGAAGACCGAATCCGAGAAGGAACATCTACTAAACCAAATCGAGCAATTATTTTTTTGTTTCGGTGCCATCTAGGAAGCCGGAGGAGGAATTTGCAATATCTGAAATAAGCCGTACGTAGAGTATGTCGATCTTTCTTACGAAATAGATGAGCCATGCCTGATAAAAACAAAAGCACAGGGGCGCAATAAGCGTTATAAATCATGCACAAACCGTTGCGGTTATAACGGCTTTTGTTTGGGGATATTTTTCCGTAAGCGACGCGTAGGTTTTTCACGGCTTGATTCACTAGGGATGAACAGGTAGCGGAAAGTGTTGGGTCGAAACACAGACCAAGCCAACTAACTAAAGAAGAACATGGTAGAACTGCAGTCCCAGTAACGAATGGAGCGACCGCATAAGGGCTATTAAAACAAATAAACTCGCATTTAGACGCATTAACTGACAGTCCAATCTTGGATAGTTCATTGGTTAATATAGTAAAATTAGAAAGCAGTCCACGGCGAGTCCGAGCAACAAGAAGAACGTCATCTGCATATGCAATAGAAGACAAACCAGTATTACCGTAAAAAACAGTACTTCTAAGGGGACGCAGGCACGATGCAAGCACGCATTTAAATATACTAGGAGACAATACGGCACCTTGCCGAACTCCCTTATTAATTTTACCGGGTCAGATATTTGGCCATTCCAGGTAACTTGAATTTTAGACTTTTAATACCAAGAAGACAATAAACTTAGTACGGAAGGATTAACACCTGAAGACGCAAGGGAAAATAGAGCATGAGAGTGCACAATATTGTCGAAAGCTCCAGAAATATCAACAGTAAGACAGTATAAAGACATTTTAGCTTTTACGGCATCTTTCATGAGTCGGCTTAAAACATGATGTGCATGGGAGCAACCGAAACTTTTCCGAAAACCAAATTGAAAAGGCGTAAAATCACAATTCGACTCAATTTCTGGTAGTAACAAATGTTCAAGCAACTTACTTAAGAAACACGATACTGTAATGGGACGATAATTCATACATGACGTGGGGTCCTTGCCTCGCTTTTGAATAGACGTTACACGGCCACAAAGGAAACTATCAGGAACAAGCGACTGTGCTAAGCAAGACTGGAAAAATATTTGTAAATGGTTAAGTAGAGCAGGACAATCATAAGCAAAAAATCGGTAAGAAAGGCCGTCACCATCAAGGCTATTTGAACGCTTAATTTTTCTTAAAGCCCGGCAAATTTCAGATATTGCTACAGGCTGGACATGAGCCTGCAGGAGACGGTATGGTAAAAGCGGTTTAAGCAACTTATAATAAAAAGACTGAAGAAAACTATTAAATACACTGAACACACGCTTATAATGATCAACAAAATTAGCTAGCTGGAGACAAGATAGGGTAGATGGGGAACATTTCTCACTATTAATAACCTTATTCCAGGAGGCCTTATCGGTGGGACCTGGCCATGCATTCAAGCGTGCCCTCTTCAAACTGGCCTTATATTCAAGTTTACACTTTTGTTTCACAGAGAAAACAGCTCCGGAAGATGGTCGGTCACATGATATCCACATACGTAGCCAAAATTTGGCTTTTTGCTTAGCACGTATTACTTCAGGATCAACGTTCCAATTAGGCTTTCTTGTACCAATCCTAACTTTATCCACAGGCACTGCAGCTTTGGAAGCTGATTTAAGGCAATGGACGATTTGACAATAATAGAAATTTAGGTCAACTGTACTTGAAGGCGAGGAAACTGACGTTTGCAGCAGGTGATATGGCACTTTTATGGTCGAGAGTAAAGCAGTTAGCCTAGCAAGGTATAGTGGGACATTAGCACGATCCCAATTCAACTTCATATGCCACTTCGGCTGAGCCGAAAGTATTTTGCCAGATAGCTCACAGGACAAATTACAGCTAAGAATAAGGTGATCGTCGTCAATCTTCTCTTCGTCCACCCTGACAATCGATGATATTAAGCTGGAACTGGAAGAGATCACGTGATCCAGGTTCGATTTTGAACAGCCTCTGTTATGAATATACGTGAATGGGAGGCTCTTAACTGCGACGTGATATATGCTAGGAAGTGATTCTAGCAAGAGGATTGATCTATCGGAGGTACCAAGAATGTCACAGTTAAGGTCACCAGCTAAAACCCAATTTAGGTCTTTCAAACGTAGACTTTCGAGTAGAGACTTTAAACTGGAGCAACATTTAGCGAAAGATGTGAACGATGCTATAGAACGTCGATCGCAAGGTAAGTAAACGTTTATAAAGGCGGTACTGTCACATTGAATTGCTAAGATGTTATTATCACAATGAATCACAGAGGGCTTTGATGGGGAACGGAAAAAAATTGCTAGGCCACCGGAAGGGCGGCCTCTAGTTTGCTTGGCCTCTTGCGAAAAGAAATGGTGGACAGAAGATCGCTTAAGGCTAGAAACGTTTGATTTGGTCAAAAGATGTTCTTGCAAGAACACTATGTCATGGACTATTAATTCATTAATTAACAAGTCTTTGTCTTTTGTGCCGTTAATATTAAGAGAAGCAAAACTTAAAATAGTGGCTTGGTTCATTTTGGAGCAGAGTTCAGAGCGCGTTTTATCACTGGGCAATTCATACTATAGGAAACATGAGCTTCGCCGCAGTTGGCACATTTCGGAGCCTCTAAGCAAGGATTGTTTTTAATATTGGAATGGCATCCAGAACATTTAGAGCACTTCATCTCATTCGGGGCACATGGGCAGTGAGCTAACGAATGATGGATACTTTGGCATCTAAGACACCGTCTGGGCAATTCTTTGTATTCCGATATTTTAAAAGACTCGTAACCCAAGCGCAGACCTGTAGCGATGGCAGATTTTAGTGCAGCGGAATCAAGGAACTCTAAACGGAATGTATGAGAAGAGCCGATCTGGCTGGCCTCAACAAGACCAGGAATAACGGAGATGAGTATACTGCTAGAAACACTGTCGGGAAGTCCCCTACTTACTCCAAGAGGTTTGCGATCAATCACTTTAGCAAGAATATTTGGATAGCTCGCAACAGCAGATGCGGCAAGAGAATTGGCGGAAACTTTATCCCGCGTAACAACAACCCATCTTTTCCTTACCGGATCGGACTTTACCGACACAATACCGTCATGTCCGGCGAAAGAATCAAGCTTTTCCTTGCGAGAAACGGGGTCTCTTAGTTCTGGAGGCGGATATTTAAGAACAACGGCGTACGAGGGTTTGTGATTGGTACCCTTACTATCTGAGACCAAAGAACTATTAATAGACGTTGTTGGACTATTGAGGTGAGCAAGCGATTTTAACTGATCAAGGCACTGGTTGACTTTGGCGGTAAGGATAGAATAAGCTGACGCCGGAATGCTAGGGACTTCAGAGGGGGATTTGATCACGAACTCTGGAATATCAATATTTTCTGCAGAGCAGCGGGAAAGAGTAGCGATAATGTCCGACAATGAACTATTCTTAGCACTGGGTCCCGAACGACGAGGTATAGGCTCATCTGGGAAGCAATTGCTATATAAAAGTTTCTTAGCTCCAAGAACATCTTCATACGGGAAAAAATCACTAGCGTATTTCACAATAGACTGATGGTCCAACCCCTCATCGAGATTGTGCTGAGCAAAATTCAAAACTGGGCAATAATAAAGCGTACTGGTATTCCAATTGTCCATGATAAGCAAATTTCACTCACGGCTCGGCATCAGTCCAAAAACAATTAAGTGAAAAAGGTATATCCACAGAGAAGTTCTCAATAAGCACAATTATGAAATGATCCGCACTGGCTAAATGAATGCAATGAGAATAAATAATAACTTATCTTTGAGTGGGGCTAGTAATCCAGTGATTTGCAAGTAATCCGAATATTTCAATGCACGACTCAGATGATAGTAGTGCTGAATACTAACTCACAGCCACAATCCATAAATAATCCTTGAGCCGTAATCGTATACAAGTTTATAAATTTATCGAACAAGTTTCAATTACAAGTTCAAAAGTATTTCACTCGTTATTTATTCCAAACAGGTACAGAGTTTTATATGTTATTCCAAACATATATATATATATATATGTATATATATATATATATATATATATATATATATATATATATATATATATATATATATATATATATATATATATATATATATATATATATATATATATATATATATATATATATATATATATAATTTCATAAGAATCCCCCTAAACCACGGTTTATTGCTGGAGCAGCTAAATGTCCAACCCGCATTGCTGCTACTGACCTTTCTTTAATTTTAAAGGAAATTGTAAATAAACTTAAAACCTATTGTTCTGGTATTAAAAAATTTTCGAATTTTAATCCATATTGGAGTGTTAATATTTCACTGCAGGTGATAGATTCTTTAACAGTGGTTTCAGCTAAAAGGATTGAGTCTTTCGATTTTGCGACAATGTATACTAATTTATCACTTAGTGTAGTGTTTGATAATTTAAAAACTGTTATCAAGAAATCTTTCTTCTTATCTAGTAAAAGGTTCTTAAAAATAGACATTTATAATAAAAAAGCTATATGGACAAATTGCTTTAATACTACAGTTAACTTGAGATGTTATAGCTTGGATATGATTTTTGAGTTATTGGAATTTGTTTTATACAATACTTATATAAGATTTGGGGGTGATTTGTACAAGCAAATTGTGGGAATTCCCATGGGGGGGGGAATGCCAGCCCATTTATAGCTGACTTGTTTTTAAGTCACCTAGAATATAAATATATGATGGATAAGAATAAACCAATTAATTTAAAACATGCTTTGTCAAATAATAAAAGATATTTAGATGATATTTTGGTCTTAAATTGTAAGGATTTCATTGATATTTCTAAAAATATATATCCATCAGAGCTTATTCTTGAGCCTAGTCATGACGCTGGTCATGAAGATCATTTCTTAGATTTAAATATTAATATTTGTGATAATAATAAATTAAGTTTTAAAATGTATAATAAAACGGATGATTTTGATCTTGAATTGATTAGTTTCCCATTCCCTGAAAGTAATATACACTCAAATATCACATATTCGGCGTTTTTCTCACAGTTACTTCGTTATGCAAGGATTTGTAGTAATTATATTGATTATAAAAATAGATGTAAAGTCTTAAGCCAAAAATTGATATCAAGAGGTTTTTCTGCAAATAAATTAACTTGGCAATTTAAAAAATTTAGTTTTCATTATAACGAGCTTTTAAATAAATATCAAAAGAATTATCTGGAAATACTTAAAAAAATTTTACACTAATTTCGGAGGTTCGAGAAATGTTGTCGCAGCGCCATTTATTTTGAATTGTGTTTCTAATTGAGCGGATTTTCTTAAAAATTAGCCACATGGTAAAGATGAATCCCATAATTGTTTAGCTCATTCAGGTTTTTTGCAATGTGTTAATATTTGTGATTTGGTAAAATTTATAATATTTAGTTTACCTATTGTTGCTAAAGGGAGGGATATATTAACAGGATAAGCTTGTTTTGGTTTTACTTGGTTGTTTTACATTTGCTGTTTTTTTTCTTTCATAGGCATGTATTTTGGGGGTGATACCTGACGCGGGGATGCCATGGATATTCTTTGGTAGCCACAACACTGTGCTGGGTAGAGAATTTAGAGTGGCGAAACCCTGTATAGGCCAGTGTATTCTCCTGATGAGCCCTTATGTTGGGTGTTGCCTCTGAATTATTTGTCTATATTATTTTTTCTATTGTTTGGTAAATGACGACTTATACTTATTGACGACATGACTGCCTGTCCATGGATTATTCTTTATGGTTGATTGTGTGCGGCTATGCTGTTTGACCTATGTGATTGTATGGATGAGTAGGGTTAAGGCCTAATTTAAGTGCTGGTCTATATTAATCACTAATTTAGGAAAACAGTCTTCCTTTTCTCCTTCTATCTCTCTCTTTTTTTGTGTTTCTGCTGTTGCATTTGTGATTTCTCTTTTCATGATATTATTCCAGGATGGATCCAGTGCTCGTGGAGAAAATTTTTTTTTTAGTTTTCTCCCCGACAGACCTTTACCCTGGTCCAGGTTTTTAACCTGATATTGTTAATTATTGGTGAGATGGCACTTATGCAAATTTCATGTTCTTTCATGTTTTTGTTTATGTATTTATTGACCTATTGACCTTGGCATGTTTTTTGGACTCTGATTGTTGGATTTTGATTTGGATGTTGGTTTGTTTTGGATTTATTTTCAATAATTTTTTATGCAACAAAACACAAATATTAGCCTCGGAACTCGGAACGATTTTTTGAAAGTTAGTAAGTGTAAAAGTCGTTGTTTTCTTTGCTAAGATCATTTTGTCCCACGGACTTCTGTTAAGAGTACATTGTATAATAAAAATTTTGCATGCAAGTTACGTGGTAATGTTAATTGTAGAACAACCAATGTAATTTACCTATTAGAATGTAATAAATGCTGCCTACAATATGTGGGGGAAACAACTAATAATATATATAAAAGATTTTCTGGACATAAGACAACAGTTAATAATGAAAAAACTAATAACTATCTAGTTCAACATTGTAATAATGGTAAATGTTCCATATCAGATATAACTGTCACAATTTTAGAAAATTTAGAATTAGAAAATTTAAATAAAGAAGAGAAGAATAATAGACTACGTAAACAGGAGGATTTCTGGATACATACTCTTGGTACAGCTTATCCTTTTGGGCTAAATGATCGTGTAGCAAAATATGGTGACATGTCTCATGTTGTTGTTAAATGTATTGATGGTTTTATGGACCATCCTTCTTTTACTTGTCCTACTAAACGTAAAAAACGATCGAGAGGACATAGGAAAAATAATAGAAAAAATGAATTAGATGTACATATGCTTTCTAAAGATCTATGCCAGCTACTTGAATCTAGGGGTATGATTTCTGTAATAAAATGTCTAAATAATTTATCCAAGAGGAATTTAATCAAACTTTTCTGGATTGTTAAGAATAATACAGCTCTTGATTATAATTTCAAAGTAATATGTGATACAATTTGCATTCTAACTGAAATGAAATTTATTTCAAAAAAGAAAAAGTTCGGTAAGATTAGTAATAAGGATAACAGATTATATTTACCTATTAATTTTACTTGTAAGCAGATTTAAGATATTAATTTACCAGCAATTTTAAATCAGCGGCATGTGAAACAGGCCCTTCCTAGTAATTTGAATTATAATGATAGTCCAGTTTTAACTTATAAATTTTCAAAAACTATTGGGCAAATTATTTTCAATTATAATTTAATACTAAAAAGACTAGATAGTGATATAAATTGGAAACCAGTTTGTAAAACAGGGGACATATCAATAATAAAGCAAGATGATCTTCAAATTATAATGAATAAAGGGGCTAATTTCCGTCTTTCTCATCATCTGAAACCATCGAGTGTTCATGATGGCTTGGAAAATGATTTTGATTTATTTATTGATAAGTGGTGTAAGAAAGAGAATAAAAATAAAGAGAGTTTTCAAAGTTGGAAGAATTTAATTATTAGTAGAATAAGAAATAAAATATATTCTAACTTCAAAAATAGTAACACTAAATCATTATTTTATAATGCGAAGATTAAACAAGCAATTGCTAATCTAAAGAATGAATTTGTAATTGTGCCAGTGGATAAAGCTAATAATAATTTTGCCATAATTTGTCAGAAGCTGTATTGTGATATCTTAAAAAGTGAGTTATGCACAACTAATGTTTACGAAAAGGTAAATATAGAGGATGAGAATTTAATTGAAAAGACTGAAGAAATACTTTTTAAAAATTTTAATCTATATATATAAAAATAAGTTGTCTGTGTGTGGATCTGTGGATCAGGTGACGTCATGTTTGTTCGCATATGACGTCTGAATTATTTCACACTAATACAAAAGAAGAAAAAAACTAAAAAAGGTAAAAACTACAAAAAAAAACTAAAAAGAAAAAAAAAACTAAAAAAGCTAAAAAACTAAAAAAAAACTAAAAAAGGTAGAAATCTAATAACTAAAAAAAAACTGAAAAAAATAAAAAAAGGCAAAAACTACAAAAAAATAAAAACTAATAAAAAAACTAAAAAAGCTAAAAAACTAAAAAAACTAAAAAAAAACTAAAAAAAGGTAAAAAACTAAAAAAAACTAAAAACTAAAAAAGAAAAAAACTAAAAAAAAGGAAAAAACTGAAAAATAAAAGAGAAAAAGAAAACTAAAAAAATATGAATAAATATATATATAAAATAAGTTGTTTGTGGGTTATGTCTGTCTGTCTGTCTGTCGAGTGACGTCGTGTTTGTCCGCATATGACGTCTGAATTATTTCACACTAATACAAAAGAAGAAAAAAAACTAAAAAAGGTAAAAACTACAAAAAAAACTAAAAAGAAAAAAAAAACTAAAAAAGCTAAAAAACTAAAAAAAACTAAAAAAAGGTAAAAAACTAAAAACTAAAAAAAACTGAAAAAACTAAAACAAGGCAAAAACTAAAAAAAAACTAAAAACTAATAAATAACTAAAAAAGCTAAAAAACTAAAAAAACTAAAAAAACTAAAAAAAGGTAAAAAACAAAAAAAAACTAAAAACTAAAAAAGAAAAAACTAAAAAAAAGGAAAAAACTGAAAAATAAGAGAAAAAGAAAACTAAAAAAATATTAATAAATATAAAAAATATAAATATAAATATAATATAAATTAGCAATCAACAAAGCACCGAGACACAAATGACGACCGGGACACAGGGAGTATAAATGACGACCAGGACATAAGTAAAAAAATGGTAAAAACTACAAAAAAACTAAAAACTAATAAAAAAACTAAAAAATCTAAAAATCTAAATAAACTAAAAAAGAAAAAAAAGAAAATAGGAAAAAAATAAAGGAGAAAAACAAAACTAAAAAACGAATGTATATACAGACCGGGACACCGGGATACAAATGACGACCGGGACACAGGGAATATAAATGACGACCGGGACACAGGGACACAACTACAATGGGGACGCCGGGGGGCACAGGGGGATATAAATGACGACCGGGACACCGGGACACAAGGAATATAAATGACGCCCGGGACACTCAAAGAGAAATCACAGACTGGAACACCGGGACACAAATGACGACCGGGACACAGGGAATATAAATGACGACCGGGACACAGGGACATAACTACAAAGGGGACGCCGGGGTGCACAGGGGGATATATAAATGACGATGGCGACTCAGGGAATGGTCGATTAGCAATCACCATCAACAAAGCTCAAGGGCAATCATTAGAATCATGAGGTATAGATCTGAATACGGATTGTTTCCCCATGGACCATTATATGTTGCATGTTCAAGAGTCGGTAAACCTGACAATCTATTTATATGCACAGACAATGGGACAGCAAAAAATGTTGTATATTCGCAAGTTTTACGTAGTTAAAAACATATATATATATATATATATATATATATATATATATATATATATATATATATATATATATATATATATATATATATATATATATATATATATATCTGTATTCACAGGTGGGACATTAGGGACACAACTACAATGGCGCGTAACTAATATGGCGCGTAACGACTTACGCGCGCGGGGGGGCTTGGGGGGGCGCGAAGCGCCCCCACCAACTAGGTGTTGGGGTGGCGCGAAGCGCCACCCCAACAGCTAGTATTAAAATAAATGACAATCATAAAAAGTTCCCTTTCCTATATTGGACTGTAAAATTTCATAAGAATCCCCCTAAACCACGGTTTATCGCTGGAGCAGCTAAATGTCCAACCCGCATTGCTGCTACTGACCTTTCTTTAATTTTAAAGGAAATTGTAAATAAACTTAAGACCTATTGTTCTGGTATTAAAAATTTTTCGAATTTTAATCCATATTGGAGTGTTAATAATTCACTGCAGGTGATAGATTCTTTAACAATGGTTTTGGTTAAAGGAATTGAGTCTTTCGATTTTGCGACAATGTATACTAATTTATCACTTAATGTAGTGTTTGATAATTTAAAAACTGTTATCAAGAAATCTTTCCTCTTATCTAGTAAAGGTTCTTAAAAATAGACATTTATAATAAAAAAGCTATATGGACAAATTACTTTAATACTACAGTTAACTTGAGATGTTATAGTTTGGATATGATTTTTGAGTTATTGGAATTTGTTTTATACAATACTTATATAAGATTTGGGTGTTAACAAGACAATTTCCCATTGTCTGTGCATATAAATAGATTGTCAGGTTTACCGACTCTTGAACATGCAACATAAAATTGCCCATGGGAAAAACAATCCGTATTCATTTCTATACCTCATTATTCTAATGATTGCCCTTGAGCTTTGTTGATGGTGATTGCTAATCGAACATTCTCTGTGTTCCCGTCGTTATTTATATATCCCCCTGTGCCCCGGCGTCCCCGTTGTAGTTGCGTCCCTGTGTCCCAGTCGTCATTTATATACCCAGTATCCCGGTCGTCATTTGTGTCCCAGTGTCCCAGTCTGTAATTTCTCTTTGAGCGTCCCGGTCGTCATTTATATTCCCAGTGTCCCGGTGTCCCGGTCGTCATTTGTGTCCAGGTGTCCCGGTCTTTAATTTATCTTTGAGTGTCCCGGTCGTAATTTATATGTCCCGGTCGTTATTTGTGTCCCAGTGTCCCAGTCTGTAATTTCTCTTTGAGTGTCCCGGTCGTCGTTTATATTCCCTGTGTCCCGGTGTCCCGGTCATCTTTTGCGTCCCGGTGTCCCGGTCTGTAATATCGTCAATCGACAAACATGACGTCAGTCGACAAACATATTCATGACGACATACAGCTCAATCCTTATAATGACGTCAGTCGACAAACAGGACGTCAGTCGACAGACACACAAACAAACAACATATTTTTATATAATAGAAGACAATGTAACCGAATATAATTAGCTTTGGGGTAATAGTTCAAGATTAACCCCCTTCCCCCGTTGCTGTTTATATTAAAAAAAATAATTCCACTTTTTTGAACTGACGATAAGGGACAGAAAATAAACTTAAAACGAACAAAACAATAAGTCAAACTTTAAACGTGAGTATGTACTTAACAACATTTATGCTAAAGAATTTCGGATGGTCGGAGAGGGGTATTGTTCATAAATATGGAAATTCAGCTTGACTTCTGATCTTCTACATGGAGAAAGCCATCACGACCTAGAACAGGGTATCCTGATGTTGAAATACATTACATTTTTTGTATACATACATTGAAACATTTCATATGAATATGACAAGTAAAATTTTACTGTTTAAAATCACTAATAAACAAAGCTTCTCTAGGCACATGCCACCTGGTTTTGCGTTGCTCTTGTGATTCCTCGGCACGCTTTCTTTTCTTACTTTCTCTATCAGCAGCAAGTTTTTTGGCATAGATTCTTTGAGCAGTTTCCTTGGCTGTTGACATTGTAGGTTCTTCTGTCATTTTACAATTAAACATTTTTCTGCGAACGAATGTCTTAAATACCTTTAATGACGTCATCGCCATAATGAAGATATGACGACCTGATGGCATGACGTCACTCGATACACAGACAACTTATTTTTATATATATACTAGCTGTTGTGGTGGCGCTTCGCGCCACCCCAACACCTAGTTGGTGGGGCGCTTCGCGCCCCCCCCAAGCCCCCCCTCGCGCGTAAGTCGTTACGCGCCATATTAGCTACGCGCCATTGTAGCTGTGTCCCTGTGTCCCACCTGTGAATAGAGATAGATATAAATATATATTTTTAACTACGTAAAACATGCGAATATACAACATTCTTCGCTGTCCCATTGTCTGTGCATATAAATAGCATTTATATTCCCAGTGTCCCGGTCGTCATTTGTGTCCTGGTGTCCCAGTTTGTAATTTCTCTTTGAGTGTCCCGGTCGTCATTTATATTCCCTGTGTCCCAGTGTCCCGGTCGTCATTTGTGTCCCGGTGTCCCGGTCTGTAATTTCTATTCAAACAATCCCTGTGTCTCAGTCGTCAATTATATATTCCGCCTGTGCCCCCAGCGTCCCCATTGTAGTTGTGTCCCTGTGTCCCGGTCGTCATTTATATTCCCGGTCGTGATTTGTGTCCGGGTGTCCCAGTCTGCAATTTTTCTTTGAGGTTCCCGGTCGTCATTTATATTCCCTCTGTGTCAGTCGTCATTTGTGTCCCGGTCTGTCTGGTAGGCATTGATGACCTTATCCAAGTCAAAATCCCAAACCCAATCATCATCACTATCATTTTGAGTTTTAATATGTTTTGACTCTCGCTTTCCAGGTGGATTTTCATCTAACTGCGCGGTTTTGCGTTCTTTAGCCGCAAGCCTGTTTTCTTGCTGTTCTTGTGATTCCTCGGCACGCTTTCTTTTCTTACTTTCTCTATCAGCTGCAAGCCTGTTTTTTTGCTTTTCTTGTGATTCCTCGGCACGCTTTCTTTTCTTACTTTCTCTATCAGCAGCAAGTTTTTTGGCATAAACTCTTTGAGCAGCTTCCTCGGCTGTTGCCATTGTAGGTTCTTCAGTCATTTTACAATTAAACATTTTTCCGTGAACAAATGTCTTAAATACCGTTAATGACGTCACCGTCATAGCAAAAACGACGACAACTAATTTCATGACGTCAGTCAACACAGAAACATGACGTCACCTGATCCACAGACAGACACACAGACAGACAACTTATTTTTATATATATAGAAGATAGAAGTCCCGGTGTCCCGTTCGTCATTTGTGTCCCAATGTCCCGGTCTGTAATTTCGTCAGTCGACAAACATGACGTCAGTCGACACACAAACATGACGTCACTAGACACACGGGCAACTTATTTATATATATATAGACTAGCTGTTGGGGTGGCGCACAAAACCTAGTTGGTGGGGGCGCTTCGCGCCCCCAAAGCCCCCCCCCCCTTGCGCGTAAGTTGTTACGTGCCTTATTAGTTACGCGCCATTGTAGTTGTGTCCCTGTGATTCTAATGATTGCCCTTGAGCTTTGTTGATGGTGATTGCTAATCGACCATTCCCTGTGTCGCCGTCGTCATTTATATATCCCCCAGTGCCCCCGGCGTCCCCGTTGTAGTTGTGTCCCTGTGTCCCAGTCGTCATTTATATTCCCTGTGTCCCGGTCGTCATTTGTGTCACGGTGTCCCAGTCTTTAATTTCTCTTTGAGTGTCTCGGTCGTCATTTATATTCCTTGTGTCCCGGTGTCCCGGTCGTCATTTGTGTCCCGGTGTCCCGGTCAGCATATACATTCATTTTGAATTGATCTTTTTTTAGTTTTTAGTTTTTTACCTTTTTTAGTTTTTTTTAGTTATACCTCATGATTCTAATCATTGCCCCTGAGCTTTGTTGATGGTGATTGCTAATCGAACATTCCCTGTTTCCCCGTCGTCATTTCTATATCCCCCTGTGCCCCCGGCGTCCCCGTTGTAGTTGTGTCCCTGTGTCCCGGTCGTCATTTATATTCCCTGTGTCCCGGTCGTCATTTGTGTCCCGGTGTCTCGGTATGTATATACATTCGTTTTTGAATTGGTATATGATGAAATAAATATTTGTGTTTTTCCCCTTTTTTTCTTTTTAGTTTTTTTTTTGGTTTTTATTTTTTTTTAGTTTTTTTAATTTTTTTTCTAGTTTTTACCTTTTTAGTTTTTTTTATTTTCATTTTTTTTAGTTTTGTTTTTCTCCTTTTTTTCAGTTTTTTTCCTTTTTTCTTTTTTAGTGTTTTCAGTTTTTTAGCTTTTTTAGTTTTTTTTATTAGTTTTTAGTTTTTTTCTTTTTAGTGTTTTTTGTAGTTTTTACCTTTTTTTTAGTTTTTTTTACTTATGTCCTGGTCGTCATTTATATTCCCTGTGTCCCGGCCGTCATTTATATTCCCTACTAGCTGTTGGGGTGGCGCTTCGCACCACCCGAACACCTAGTTGGTTGGGGCGCTTCGCCCCCCCCCTCCCAAGCCCCCCGCACGTAAGGCGTTACGCGCCATATTAGTTACGTGCCATTGTAGTTCTGTCCCTGTGATTCTAATGATTGCCCTTGAGCTTTGTTGATGGTGATTGCTAATCGACCATTACCTGTGTCGCCGTCGTAATTTATATATCCCCCTGTGTCCCCCGGCGTCCCCGTTGTAGTTATGTCCCTGTGTCCCGGTCGTCATTTATATTCCCTGTGTCCCGGTTGTCATTTGTGTCCCGGTGTCCCAGTGTCCCAGTCTGTAATTTCCCTTTGAGTGTCCCGGTCGTCATTTATATTCCTTGTGTACCGGTGTCCCGGTCGTCATTTGTGTCCCGGTGTCCCGGTCTGTATATACATTCGTTTTTGAATTGTTTTTTTTTTTAGTATTTAGTTTTTTACCTTTTTTTTATTTTTTTTTTAGTTATACCTCATGATTCTAATGATTGCCCTTGAGCTTTGTTGATGGTGATTGCTAATCGAACATTCCCTGTGTCCCCGTCGTCATTTATATATCCCCCTGTGCCCCCCGGTGTCCCCGTTGTAGTCGTATCCCTGTGTCCCGGTCGTCAATATTCCCTATGTCCCAGTGTCCTGGTCGTCATTTGTGTCCCGATGTCCCGGTCTGTAATTTCGTCAGTCGACAAACATGACGTCAGTCGACACACAAACATGACGTCACTCGACAGACACACAGACAACTTATTTTTATATATATAGATGTCCCGGTGTCCCGGTCGTCATTTGTGTCCCGAAGTCCTGGTCTGTAATTTTGTCAGTCGACAAACATGACGTCAGTCGACACAAAAACATGACGTCACTCGACACACACACACAGACAACTTATTTTATATATACAGATGTCCCGGTCGTCATTTGTTTCCCGATGTCCCGGTCTGTAATTTCGTCAGTCGACAGACATGACGTCAGTCGTCACACAAACATGATATCACTCGACACACACACACACAGACAACTTATTTTTATATATATAGAAGATAGATAGATGTCCCGGTGTCCCGGTCGTCATTTGTGTCCCGATGTCCCGGTCTGTAATTTCGTCAGTCGACAAACATGAAGCCACTCGACAAAAGACACACAGACAACTTATTTTTATATATATAGATAATATAGAAAAAATGTTTAATTGTAAATTGACTGTAGAACCTACAATAGCATCAGCCGAGGAAGCTGCTCAAAGAGTCTATGCCAAAAAACTTGCGTCTGATAGAGAAAGTAAGAAAAGATAGCGTGCCGAAGAATCACCTGAATAGCAAGAAAACAGGCTTGCGGCTGATAGAGAAAGTAAGAAAAGAAAGCGTGCTGAGGAATCACAAGAAAAGCAAGAAAACAGGCTTGCGGCTAAAGAACGCAAAACCGCGCAGTTAGATGAAAATCCACCTGGACAGTGAGAGTCAAAACATATCAAAACTGAAAATGACAGCGCTGATGATTGGGTTTGGGATTTTGACTTGGATAAGGTCATCAATGCCTACCAGATTTTAGTTAAAAAAAAACAAAGGTTCGGCGATATGTATTTCATAGTGACGCTGAAAAATAAAGAAGAAAAAGAAAACTGAAAAAAGAAAAAAGGTAAAAAAATAAAAAAAACTAAAAAGAAAAAACACTCAAAGAGAAATTACAGACCGGTATACAAATGACGACCGGGACAGAGGGAATATAAATGACGACCAGGACACTCAAAGAGAAATTACAGACTGGGATACCGGGACACAAATGACGACCGGGACACAGGGAATATAAATGACTACCAGGACCCAGGTATTTAAGAAAATCGTTCAAAAAACAAATTTTTAATTGTAAGAAGATCGTTGAAAGAGAAATTTCTAATTGTAACATGACTGAAGAACCTAAGGTTCGGTGATAGTATTTCATAGTAACGCTGAAAAATAAAAAAGAAAAAGAAAACTGAAAAAAGAAAAAAGGTAAAAAACTAAAAAAAAAAACTAAAAAGAAAAAACACTCAAAGAGAAATTACAGACCGGGACACAAATGACGACCGGGACAGAGGGAATATAAATGACGACCGGGACACTCAAAGAGAAATTACAGACTGGGATACGGGGACACAAATGACGACCGGGACACAAGGAATATAAATGACGACCAGGACACAGGGACACAACTACAACAGGGACGCCGGGGGTACAGGGGGAAATATAAATGACGACGGGGACACAGGGAATGTTCGATTAGCAATCACCATCAACAAAGCTCAAGGGCAATCGTTAGGAAAATACTATATACATATCTGAATAAGGATTGTTTTCCCATGGACAATTATTATTTTGCATGTTCAAGAGTTGGTAAACCTGACAATCTATTTATATTGACAGACAATGTGACAGCAAAGAATGTTGCATATTCGCAAGTTTTACGGAGTTAAATAAATATATATATATATATATATATATATATATATGTTATATATAACATCTAGTTGGTGGGGCGCTTCGTGCCCCCCCAAGCCCCCCCGCGCGCGTAAGTCGTTACGCGCCATATTAGTTACGCGCCATTGTAGCTGTGTCCCTGTGTCCCACCTGTGAATAGAGATAGATATAAATATATATTTTTAACTACGTAAAACATGCGAATATAGAACATTCTTCGCTGTCCCATTGTCTGTGCATATAAATAGCATTTATATTTATATGTCTGTGCATATACAAAGCCTTATGTACTAATAATGACGTCATATGCAAACGCTCTTTTTACAAACAAACAAACATGCATACACACAACTCGCTTCGCGCCACCCCAACACCTAGTTGGTGGGGCGCTTCGCGCCCCCCCTCCCAAGCCCCCCCGCGCGCGTAAGTCGTTACGCGCCATATTTGTTACGCGCCATTGTAGCTGTGTCCCACCTGTGAATAGAGATATATATAAATATATATTTCTAACTACGTAAAACATGCGAATATACAACATTCTTCGCTGTCCCATTGTCTGTGCATATAAATAGCATTAAATTCCCTGTGTCCCGGTCGTCATTTGTGTCCTAGTGTCCCAGTTTGTATTTTCTCTTTGAGTGTCCCGGTCGTCATTTATATTCCCTGTGTCCCAGTGTCCCGGTTGTCATTTGTGTCCCGGTCTGTAATTTCTATTCAAACAATCCCTGTGTCTCAGTCGTCAATTATATATCCCGCCTGTGCCCCCAGCGTCCCCGTTGTAGTTGTTTCCCTGCGTCCCGGTCGTCATTTATATTCCCGGTCGTGATTTATGTCCGGGTGTCCCAGTTTGTAATTTTTCTTTGAGGTTCCTGGTCGTCATATATATTCCCTCTGTGTCGGTCGTCATTTGTGTCCCGGTCTGTAATTTATCTTTGAGTGTTTTTTCTTTTTAGTTTTTTTAGGTTTTTACATTTTTTCAGTTTTTTTTTTCTTCTTTATTTTTCAGCTTCACTATGAAGTACATATCGCCGAACCTTTGTTTTTTAACTTAAATCTGGTAGGCATTGATGACCTTATCCAAGTCAAAATCCCAATCCCAATCATCATCGCTATCATTTTCAGTTTTGATATGTTTTGACTCTCGCTTTCCAGGTGGATTTTCATCTAACTGCGCGGTTTTGCGTTCTTTAGCCGCAAGCCTGTTTCCTTGCTGTTCTTTTGATTCCTCGGCACGCCTTCTTTTTTCACTTTCTATTTTAGCAGCAAGTCTGCTTTCGCGTTGTTCTGGTAGTTCCTCGGCACGCTTTCTTTTCTGACTTTCTCTATCAGCAGCAAGTCTTTTGGCATAGACTCTTTGAGCATCTTCATCGGCTTTTGCCATGGTAAGTTCATCAGTCATTGTAAACTTAAACATTAATAGATTTCTACGTGAACATATGTCTTAAATATCTTGAATGACGTCACCGTCAAAGCAAAAATGACGACAACTAATTTCTTGACGTCAGTGGACACAGAAACATGACGTCACCTGCTCCACAGACAGACAGACAACTTATTTTTATATATATAGATATATATATATATATATATATATATATATATATATATATATATATATATATATATATATATATATATATATATATATATATATATATATATATATATGCTAGCTGTTGGGGTGGCGCTTCGCGCCACCCCAACCCCTAGTTGGTGGGGCGCTTCGCGCCCCCCCAAGCCCCCCGCGCTCGTAAGTCGTTAGTCTGTGCATATAAATAGATTGTCAGGTTTACTGACTCTTGAACATGCAACATATAATTGTCCATGGGAAAAACAATCCGTATTCAGATCTATACCTCATTATTCTAATGATGTGTCCCTGTGTCCCGGTCGTCATTTATATTCCCTGTGTCCCGGTCGTCATTTGTGTCCCGGTGTCCCAGTTTGTAATTTCTCTTTGAGTGTCCCGGTTGTCATTTATATTCCCTGTGTCCCGGTGTCCCGGTCGTCATTTGTGTCCCGGTGTCCCGGTCTGTAATTTCTATTCGAACAATCCCTGTGTCCTGGTCGTCATTTATATATCCCGCCGGTGCCCCCGGCGTCCCCGTTGTAGTTGTGTCCCTGTGTCCCGGTCGTCATTTATATTCCCTGTGTCCCGGTCGTGATTTGTGTCCGGGTGTCCCAGTCTGTAATTTCTCTTTGAGGTTCCCGATCGTCACTTATATTCCCTCTGTCTCGGTCGTCATTTGTGTCCCGGTCTGTAATTTCTCTTAAACTCTTTGAGCAGCTTCCTCGGCTGTTGCCATTGTAGGTTCTTCTGTCATTTTACAATTAAACATTTTTCCGTGAACAAATGTCTTAAATACCGTTAATGACGTCACCGTCATAGCAAAAATGACGACAACTAACTTCATGACGTCAGTCGACACAGAAACATGACGTCACCTGACAGACACACAGACAGACAACTTATTTTTATATATATAGATGTGCCGGTGTCCCGGTCGTCATTTGTGTCCCGATGTCCCGGTCTGTAATTTCGTCAGTCAAAAACATGACGTCAGTCGACACAGATACATGACTTCACCTGACAGATCCACAGACAGACAACTTATTTTTATATATATAGATATATATATAAATATATATATATATTTTCTTTTTAGTTTTTTTTGTAGTTTTTAACTTTTTTAGTTTTTTTCTTCTTTTGTATTAATGCTAAAGCCAAGGTTCAAACCTGGAGCCTCTCGGACCTAGAACCTGAAACATAACGCTTTACCAACTCAGCTATTTCGGCTTGAATACATTCGTTTTGAGCAGCTTCCTCGGGTGTTGCCATTGTAGGTTCTTCAGTCATTTTACTATTAGAAATTTTTCTTTCAACGGTCTTCTTACAATTAAAAATTTGTCTTTGAACGGTATTCTTAAATACCTGTGTCCTGGTCGTCATTTATATTCCCTGTGTCCCGGTCGTCATTTGTGTCCCGGTATCCCAGTCTGTAATTTCACTTTGAGTGTCCCGGTCGTTATTTATATTCCCTCTGTCCCGGTAGTCATTTGTGTCCCGGTCTCTAATTTCTCTTTGAGTGTTTTTTCTTTTTAGTATTTTTTAGTTTTTTACATTTTTTCTTTTTTCAGTTTTCTTTTTCTTCTTTATTTTTCAGCTTCACTATGAAATACATATCGCCGAACCTTTGTTTTTTTAACTAAAATCTGGTAGGCATTGATGACCTTATCCAAGTCAATTTCCCAAACCCAATCATCATCGCTATCATTTTCAGTTTTGATATGTTTTGACTCTCGCTGTCCAGGTGGATCTTCATCTAACTGCGCGGTTTTGCGTTCTTTAGCCTCAAGCCTGTTTCCTTGCTGTTCTTTTGATTCCTCGGCACGCTTTCTTTTCTGACTTTCTCTATCAGCAGCAAGTTTTTTGGCATAGACTCTTTGAGCATCTTCATCGGCTTTTGCCATTGTAAGTTCATCAGTCATTTTAAACTTAAACATTAATAGATTTCTACGTGAACATATATGTCTTAAATATCTTTAATGACGTAACCGTCAAAGCAAAAATGACGACAACTAATTTCATGACGTCAGCCGACACAGAAACATGACGTCACCTGATCCACAGACAGACAGACAACTTATTTATATATATCTATATATATAAAAATAAGTTGTCTGTCTGTGGATGTGTGGATGGATGTGTGGATGGATGTGTCAGGTGACGTCACCTGAAAAAACTGGATTAGGTGACGTCAAAACTGAAAAAACTAAAAAAAGGCAAAAACTACAAAAAAAACTAAAAACTAATAAAAAAAATAAAAAAGCTAAAAAACTAAAAAAACTATAAAGGTAAAAACCAATAAAAAACTAAAAAAAAAACTGAAAAAACTAAAAAAAGGCAAAAACTACAAAAAAAAACTAAAAACTAATAAAAAAAGTAAAAAAGCTAAAAAACTAAAAAAACTAAAAAAACTAAAAAAAGGTAAAAAACTAAAAAAAATAAAAAATAAAAAAAAACTAAAAAAAAGGAAAAAACTGAAAAATAAGCTAAAATAAAGGTAAAAACCAATAAAAAACTAAAAAAAAAAAGGAAAAAACTAATAAATGACGACACTCAAAGAGAAAGCGACCAGGACAAAAAACTAAAAAAAAGGCAAAAACTACAAAAAAACTAAAAACTAATAAAAAAAATAAAAAAGCTAAAAAACTAAAAAAACTAAAAAAAGGTAAAAAACTAAAAAAACTAAAAACTAAAAAAAAACTAAAAAAGGTAAAAACTAAAAGAACTAAAAAAGAAAAAAATAAATGACGACACTCAAAGAGAAAGCGACCAGGACAAAAGGAATGTTCGATTAGCAATCAACAAAGCACCGGGACACAGGGAGTATAAATGACGACCAGGACACAAGTAAAAAAAAAAATTAACAAAACTAAAAAGAAGGTAAAAACTACAAAAAAACTAAAAAGAAAAAAAAACTAAAAACTAATAAAAAAACTAAAAAATCTAAAAATCTAAATAAACTAAAAAAGAAAAAAAAAGGAAAAAAATAAAGGAGAAAAACAAAACTAAAAAACGAATGTATATACAGACCGGTACACCGGGATACAAATGACGACCGGGACACAGGGAATATAAATAACGACCGGGACACAGGGACACAACTACAACGGGGACACCGGGGGAAACAGGGGGATATAAATGACGACCGGGACAAAAAAACTAAAAAGAAATAAAAACTAAAAACTAATAAAAAAAACTAAAAAATCTAAAAATCTAAATAAGCTAAAAAAGAAAAAAAAAGGAAAAAAATAAAGGAGAAAAACAAAACTAAAAAACGAAGGTATATACAGACCGGGACACCGGGATACAAATGATGACCGGGACCCGGGACACAGGGAATATAAATGACGACCGGGACACAGGGACACAACTACAACGGGGACACCGGGGGAAACAGGGGGATAACCTGACAATCTATTTATATGCAAAGACAATGGGACAGCAAAGAATGTTGTATATTCGCAAGTTTTACGTAGTTAAAACCATATATATATATATATATCTATATTCACAGGTGGGACATAGGGACACAACTACAATGGCGCGTAACTATTATGGCGCGTAACGACTTACGCGCGCGGGGGGGCTTGGGGGGGGCGCGAAGCGCCCCCACCAACTAGGTGTTGGGGTGGCGCGAAGCGCCACCCCAACAGCTAGTATATATATATATATATATATATATAATATATATATATATATATATATATATATATATATATATATATATATATATATATATATATATATATATATATATATATATATATATATATATATATATTTATATATATATATATATATATATATATATATATATATATATATATATATATACTAGCTGTTGGGGTGGCGCTTCGCGCCACCCCAACACCTAGTTGGTGGGGGCGCTTCGCGCCCCCCCCAAGCCCCCCCGCGCGCGTAAGTCGTTACGCGCCATAATAGTTACGCGCCATTGTAGTTGTGTCCCTATGTCCCACCTGTGAATATAGATAGATATATATATATATATATATATATATATATATATATATATATATATATATATATATATATATATATATATATATATATATATATGGTTTTAACTACGTAAAACTTGCGAATATACAACATTCTTTGCTGTCCCATTGTCTTTGCATATAAATAGATTGTCAGGTTTACCGACTCTTGAACATGCAACATATAATGGTCCATGGGAAAACAATCTGTATTCAGATCTATACCTCATGATTCTAATGATTGCCCTTGAGCTTTGTTGATGGTGATTGCTAATCGACCATTCCCTGTCCCGGTGTCCCGGTCGTCATTTACATCCCCCTGTTTCCCCCGGTGTCCCCGTTGTAGTTGTGTCCCTGTGTCCCGGTCGTCATTTATATTCCCTGTGTCCCGGTCGTCATTTGTATCCCGGTGTCCCGGTCTGTATATACATTCGTTTTTTAGTTTTGTTTTTCTCCTTTATTTTTTTCCTTTTTTTTTCTTTTTTAGCTTATTTAGATTTTTAGATTTTTTAGTTTTTTTATTAGTTTTTAGTTTTTTTTTCTTTTTAGTTTTTTTGTCCCGGTCGTCATTTATATCCCCCTGTTTCCCCCGGTGTCCCCGTTGTAGTTGTGTCCCTGTGTCCCGGTCGTCATTTATATTCCCTGTGTCCCGGTCGTCATTTGTATCCCGGTGTACCGGTCTGTATATACATTCCTTTTTTAGTTTTGTTTTTCTCCCTTATTTTTTTCCTTTTTTTTTCTTTTTTAGTTTATTTAGATTTTTAGATTTTTTAGTTTTTTTATTAGTTTTTAGTTTTTTTTTTCTTTTTAGTTTTTTTGTAGTTTTTAACTTCTTTTTAGTTTTGTTAATTTTTTTTTTTACTTATGTCCTGGTCGTCATTCATACTCCCTGTGTCCCGGTGCTTCCCGGTGCTTTGTTGATTGCTAATCGAACATTCCTTTTGTCCTGGTCGCTTTCTCTTTGAGTTTCGTCATTTATTTTTTTCTTTTTTAGTTCTTTTAGTTTTTACCTTTTTTAGTTTTTTTTAGTTTTTTAGATGAAAATTTTTTTTAGTTTTTTCCTTTTTTTCTTTTTAGTTTTTTATTGGTTTTTACCTTTATTTTAGCTTATTTTTCAGTTTTTTCCTTTTTTTAGTTTTTTTTTATTTTTTATTTTTTTTAGTTTTTTACCTTTTTTTAGTTTTTTTAGTTTTTTTAGTTTTTTAGCTTTTTTACTTTTTTTATTAGTTTTTAGTTTTTTTTTTGTAGTTTTTGCCTTTTTTTAGTTTTTTCAGTTTTTTTTTTTAGTTTTTTAGTTTTTTTTTGTAGTTTTTGCCTTTTTTTAGTTTTTTTAGTTTTTTAGCTTTTTTATTTTTTTTATTAGTTTTTAGTTTTTTTTGTAGTTTTTGCCTTTTTTAGTTTTTTCAGTTTTGACGTCACCTGATCCAGTTTTTTCAGGTGACGTCACCTGACACATCCATCCACACATCCATCCATCCATCCATCCACAGACAACTTATTTTTATATATATAGATATATATATATATATAATAATTAATTTATTTGTTACCCGCTTGTTTTGACAAATTAAGCGAAGTAAAAACATTATGGAAAGAAAAACGAAATAACACAAACAATACAATTAATACAGTCTAATCAAAGGGTGGTAATGGCCCAAGCGTTGACAGGCCTCAGCACCTAATCTAGCATAGAGTTTTTTATAAACAAAAATAATATCAGTGGCACAAAACTTTCTGATAATCTTCTGATTTCTATAAAAACGCGGCAGATACAATAAATATTTACAATAACGAAAATACATAACTCTTATGTATTTATATATTATATATATATATATATATATATTAGCTGTTGGGGTGGCGCTTCGCGCCACCCCAACACCTAGTTGGTGGGGCGCTTCGCGCCCCCCCCCCCAAGCCCCCCGCGCGCGTAAGTCGTTACGCGCCATATTAGTTACGTGCCATTGTAGTTGTGTCCCTGTGTCCCACCTGTGAATATAGATAGATTTATATATGTGTTTCAAACTACGTAAAAATTGCGAATATACAAAATTCTTGGCTTTCCCACTACTGGGAACTTTCCGTTTCCAATTGCCAGCAATTGATCTGAAAATGTTTGACCAGAGTCATCGTTTTGCAATCGGACACGCATATTTGTAGTTAATTTTTAATATTTTTACGTGTGCCCATAAATTAGAATGTTTCAGGCAAGCATTCATTTCGTCTGCAGGAGTTAAACTACGTAAAAATTGCGAATATACAACATTCTTGACTTTCCCATTGTCTTTGCATATACAAAGCCGTATGTACTAATAATGACGTCATATGCAAACGCTCTTTTTACAAACAAACAAACATGCATACACACATATCGTTTTTATATAGATAGATAGATACATACATACAATACAAATTAACTGCGTAAAACTTGCGAATATACAACATTCTTCGCTGTCCAATTGTCGCTGCATATAAATAGATTGTCAGGTTTACCGACCCTCGAACATGCAACGTACAATTGTCCATGGGAAAAACAATCGTATTAAGATCTATACCACATTTTTCTAATAATTGACCTTGAGCTTTGTTAATGGTGATTGCAAATGCTAATCGAATTGGGAATTGCAATCTTTTAAATTGAAAAGGCAGATCCGTCGGAATCATGGGAATGCGAGGAATAAGAACAGCCTCACCCTCAAAAGGCCCTGTCAAGATTGTGGCCTCTATTAGGTTTTCCATTGTTTTTTTTTACGGCAAGTCGCGTGCCATTTTTTTAGTTGTAGCACGTGTGGTGGAAACCCTGAAAGATCTATGGAATTTAAAAATTCAGATGGATTTAATTCAGATGGAGCTGTTGGGCTATACTAGCCCAACAGGCTAGTATATATATAGTATCAGATTGGGCTATATATATATATAATATATAAATACATAAGAGTTATGTATTTTCGTTATTGTAAATATTTATTGTATCTGCCGCGTTTTTATAGAAATCAGAAGATTATCAGAAAGTTTTGTGCCACTGATATTATTTTTGTTTATAAAAAACTCTATGCTAGATTAGGTGCTGAGGCCTGTCAACGCTTGGGCCATTACCACCCTTTGATTAGACTGTATTAATTGTATTGTTTGTGTTATTTCGTTTTTCTTTCCATAATGTTTTTACTTCGCTTAATTTGTCAAAACAAGCGGGTAACAAATAAATTAATTATTATATATATATACTAGCTGTTGGGGTGGCGCTTCGCGCCACCCCAACACCTAGTTGGTGGGGGCGCTTCGCGCCCCCCCCAAGCCCCCCCGCGCGCGTAAGTCGTTACGCGCCATAATAGTTACGCGCCATTGTAGTTGTGTCCCTATGTCCCACCTGTGAATATAGATATATATATATATATATGGTTTTAACTACGTAAAACTTGCGAATATACAACATTCTTTGCTGTCCCATTGTCTTTGCATATAAATAGATTGTCAGGTTATCCCCCTGTTTCCCCCGGTGTCCCCGTTGTAGTTGTGTCCCTGTTTCCCGGTCGTCATTTATATTCCCTGTGTCCCGGGTCCCGGTCATCATTTGTATCCCGGTGTCCCGGTCTGTATATACATTCGTTTTTTAGTTTTGTTTTTCTCCTTTATTTTTTTCCTTTTTTTTTCTTTTTTAGCTTATTTAGATTTTTAGATTTTTTAGTTTTTTTTATTAGTTTTTAGTTTTTATTTCTTTTTAGTTTTTTTGTCCCGGTCGTCATTTATATCCCCCTGTTTCCCCCGGTGTCCTCGTTGTAGTTGTGTCCCTGTGTCCCGGTCGTTATTTATATTCCCTGTGTCCCGGTCGTCATTTGTATCCCGGTGTACCGGTCTGTATATACATTCGTTTTTTAGTTTTGTTTTTCTCCTTTATTTTTTTCCTTTTTTTTTCTTTTTTAGTTTATTTAGATTTTTAGATTTTTTAGTTTTTTTATTAGTTTTTAGTTTTTTTTTCTTTTTAGTTTTTTTGTAGTTTTTACCTTCTTTTTAGTTTTGTTAATTTTTTTTTTTACTTGTGTCTTGGTCGTCATTTATACTCCCTGTGTCCCGGTGCTTTGTTGATTGCTAATCGAACATTCCTTTTGTCCTGGTCGCTTTCTCTTTGAGTGTCGTCATTTATTTTTTTCTTTTTTAGTTCTTTTAGTTTTTACCTTTTTTAGTTTTTTTTTAGTTTTTAGTTTTTTTAGTTTTTTACCTTTTTTTAGTTTTTTTAGTTTTTTAGCTTTTTTATTTTTTTTATTAGTTTTTAGTTTTTTTGTAGTTTTTGCCTTTTTTTTAGTTTTTTTAGTTTTTTAGCTTTTTTATTAGTTTTTAGTTTTTTTTGTAGTTTTTGCCTTTTTTTAGTTTTTTCAGTTTTGACGTCACCTGATCCAGTTTTTTCAGGTGACGTCACCTGATCCACGATCCACAGATCCACAGACAACTTATTTTTATATATATAGATAGTTTTTTTTTTTTTACTTATGTCCTGGTCGTCATTTATACTCCCTGTGTCCCGGTGCTTTGTTGATTGCTAATCGAACATTCCTTTTGTCCTGGTCGCTTTCTCTTTGAGTGTCGTCATTTATTAGTTTTTTCCTTTTTTTTTAGTTTTTTATTGGTTTTTACCTTTATTTTAGCTTATTTTTCAGTTTTTTCCTTTTTTTTAGTTTTTTTTTATTTTTTATTTTTTTTAGTTTTTTACCTTTTTTTAGTTTTTTTAGTTTTTTTAGTTTTTTAGCTTTTTTACTTTTTTTATTAGTTTTTAGTTTTTTTTTGTAGTTTTTGCCTTTTTTTAGTTTTTTCAGTTTTTTTTTTAGTTTTTTATTGGTTTTTACCTTTATAGTTTTTTTAGTTTTTTAGCTTTTTTATTTTTTTTATTAGTTTTTAGTTTTTTTTGTAGTTTTTGCCTTTTTTTAGTTTTTTCAGTTTTGACGTCACCTAATCCAGTTTTTTCAGGTGACGTCACCTGACACATCCATCCATCCATCCACAGACAACTTATTTTTATATATATAGATATATATACATATATATATATATATATATATATCTATATATATAAAAATAAGTTGTCTGTGGATGGATGGATGGATGGATGTGTGGATGGATGTGTCAGGTGACGTCACCTGAAAAAACTGGATTAGGTGACGTCAAAACTGAAAAAACTAAAAAAAGGCAAAAACTACAAAAAAAACTAAAAACTAATAAAAAAAATAAAAAAGCTAAAAAACTAAAAAAACTATAAAGGTAAAAACCAATAAAAAACTAAAAAAAAAACTGAAAAAACTAAAAAAAGGCAAAAACTACAAAAAAAAACTAAAAACTAATAAAAAAAGTAAAAAAGCTAAAAAACTAAAAAAACTAAAAAAAACTAAAAAAAGGTAAAAAACTAAAAAAAATAAAAAATAAAAAAAAACTAAAAAAAAGGAAAAAACTGAAAAATAAGCTAAAATAAAGGTAAAAACCAATAAAAAACTAAAAAAAAAAAGGAAAAAACTAATAAATGACGACACTCAAAGAGAAAGCGACCAGGACAAAAAACTAAAAAAAAAGGCAAAAACTACAAAAAAACTAAAAACTAATAAAAAAAATAAAAAAGCTAAAAAACTAAAAAAACTAAAAAAAGGTAAAAAACTAAAAAAACTAAAAACTAAAGAAAAACTAAAAAAGGTAAAAACTAAAAGAACTAAAAAAGAAAAAAATAAATGACGACACTCAAAGAGAAAGCGACCAGGACAAAAGGAATGTTCGATTAGCAATCAACAAAGCACCGGGACACAGGGAGTATAAATGACGACCAGGACACAAGTAAAAAAAAAAATTAACAAAACTAAAAAGAAGGTAAAAACTACAAAAAAACTAAAAGAAAAAAAAACTAAAAACTAATAAAAAAACTAAAAAATCTAAAAATCTAAATAAACTAAAAAAGAAAAAAAAAGGAAGTGTCAGGTGACGTCACCTGAAAAAACTGGATTAGGTGACGTCAAAACTGAAAAAACTAAAAAAAGGCAAAAACTACAAAAAAAACTAAAAACTAATAAAAAAAATAAAAAAGCTAAAAAACTAAAAAAACTATAAAGGTAAAAACCAATAAAAAACTAAAAAAAAAACTGAAAAAACTAAAAAAAGGCAAAAACTACAAAAAAAAACTAAAAACTAATAAAAAAAGTAAAAAAGCTAAAAAACTAAAAAAACTAAAAAAACTAAAAAAAGGTAAAAAACTAAAAAAAATAAAAAATAAAAAAAAACTAAAAAAAAGGAAAAAACTGAAAAATAAGCTAAAATAAAGGTAAAAACCAATAAAAAACTAAAAAAAAAAAGGAAAAAACTAATAAATGACGACACTCAAAGAGAAAGCGACCAGGACAAAAAACTAAAAAAAAAGGCAAAAACTACAAAAAAACTAAAAACTAATAAAAAAAATAAAAAAGCTAAAAAACTAAAAAAACTAAAAAAAGGTAAAAAACTAAAAAAACTAAAAACTAAAGAAAAACTAAAAAAGGTAAAAACTAAAAGAACTAAAAAAGAAAAAAATAAATGACGACACTCAAAGAGAAAGCGACCAGGACAAAAGGAATGTTCGATTAGCAATCAACAAAGCACCGGGACACAGGGAGTATAAATGACGACCAAGACACAAGTAAAAAAAAAAATTAACAAAACTAAAAAGAAGGTAAAAACTACAAAAAAACTAAAAAGAAAAAAAAACTAAAAACTAATAAAAAAACTAAAAAATCTAAAAATCTAAATAAACTAAAAAAGAAAAAAAAAGGAAAAAAATAAAGGAGAAAAACAAAACTAAAAAACGAATGTATATACAGACCGGTACACCGGGATACAAATGACGACCGGGACACAGGGAATATAAATAACGACCGGGACACAGGGACACAACTACAACGGGGACACCGGGGGAAACAGGGGGATATAAATGACGACCGGGACAAAAAAACTAAAAAGAAATAAAAACTAAAAACTAATAAAAAAAACTAAAAAATCTAAAAATCTAAATAAGCTAAAAAAGAAAAAAAAAGGAAAAAAATAAAGGAGAAAAACAAAACTAAAAAACGAATGTATATACAGACCGGGACACCGGGATACAAATGATGACCGGGACCCGGGACACAGGGAATATAAATGACGACCGGGACACAGGGACACAACTACAACGGGGACACCGGGGGAAACAGGGGGATAACCTGACAATCTATTTATATGCAAAGACAATGGGACAGCAAAGAATGTTGTATATTCGCAAGTTTTACGTAGTTAAAACCATATATATATATATATATCTATATTCACAGGTGGGACATAGGGACACAACTACAATGGCGCGTAACTATTATGGCGCGTAACGACTTACGCGCGCGGGGGGGCTTGGGGGGCGCGCGAAGCGCCCCCACCAACTAGGTGTTGGGGTGGCGCTAAGCGCCACCCCAACAGCTAGTATATATATATATATCTATATATATAAAAATAAGTTGTCTGTCTGTCTGTGGATCAGGTGACGTCATGTTTCTGTGTCCACTGACGTCATGAAATTAGTTGTCGTCATTTTTGCTTTGACGGTGACGTCATTCAAGATATTTAAGACATATGTTCACGTAGAAATCTATTAATGTTTAAGTTTACAATGACTGATGAACTTACCATGGCAAAAGCCGATGAAGATGCTCAAAGAGTCTATGCCAAAAGACTTGCTGCTGATGGAGAAAGTCAGAAAAGAAAGCGTGCCGAGGAACTACCAGAACAACGCGAAAGCAGACTTGCTGCTAAAATAGAAAGTGAAAAAAGAAGGCGTGCCGAGGAATCAAAAGAACAGCAAGGAAACAGGCTTGCGGCTAAAGAACGCAAAACCGCGCAGTTAGATGAAAATCCACCTGGAAAGCGAGAGTCAAAACATATCAAAACTGAAAATGATAGCGATGATGATTGGGATTGGGATTTTGACTTGGATAAGGTCATCAATGCCTACCAGATTTAAGTTAAAAAACAAAGGTTCGGCGATATGTACTTCGTAGTGAAGCTGAAAAATAAAGAAAAAAAAAACTGAAAAAATGTAAAAACCTAAAAAAACTAAAAAGAAAAAACACTCAAAGATAAATTACAGACCGGGACACAAATGGCGACCGACACAGAGGGAATATAAATGACGACCAGGAACCTCAAAGAAAAATTACAAACTGGGACACCCGGACACAAATCACGACCGGGAATATAAATGACGACCGGGACGCAGGGAAACAACTACAACGGGGACGCTGGGGGCACAGGCGGGATATATAATTGACGACTGAGACACAGGGATTGTTTGAATAGAAATTACAGACCGGGACACAAATGACAACCGGGACACTGGGACACAGGGAATATAAATGACGACCGGGACACTCAAAGAGAAAATACAAACTGGGACACTAGGACACAAATGACGACCGGGACACAGGGAATTTAATGCTATTTATATGCACAGACAATGGGACAGCGAAGAATGTTGTATATTCGCATGTTTTACGTAGTTAGAAATATATATTTATATATATCTCTATTCACAGGTGGGACACAGCTACAATGGCGCGTAACTAATATGGCGCGTAACGACTTACGCGTGCGGGGGGGCTTGGGGGGGGGGGCGCGAAGCGCTCCACCAACTAGGTGTTGGGGTGGCGCGAAGCGAGTTGTGTGTATGCATGTTTGTTTGTTTGTAAAAAAAGCGTTTGCATATGACGTCATTATTAGTACATAAGGCTTTGTATATGCACAGACATATAAATATAAATGCTATTTATATGCACAGACAATGGGACAGCGAAGAATGTTCTATATTCGCATGTTTTACGTAGTTAAAAATATATATTTATATCTATCTCTATTCACAGGTGGGACACAGGGACACAGCTACAATGGCGCGTAACTAATATGGCGCGTAACGACTTACGCGCGCGGGGGGGCTTGGGGGGCCGCGAAGCGCCCCACCAACTAGATGTTGGGGTGGCGCGAAGCGCCACCCCAACAGCCAGTATATATATATATATATATATATATATATATATATATATATATATATATTTATTTAACTCCGTAAAACTTGCGAATATGCAACATTCTTTGCTGTCACATTGTCTGTCAATATAAATAGATTGTCAGGTTTACCAACTCTTGAGTCCGATTGCAAAACGATGACTGGTCAAACATTTTCAGATCAATTGCTGGCAATTGGAAACGGAAAGCTCCCAGTAGACTCAATTTCAGGACATATACAACTACCTGCTGATTTCTGTAATTTGGTGACGTCCAAAAATGAATTGATTGAAAAAGTATTTCCGAATATTCTAAAAAATTATAAAAATAATAAATGGCTAAGTGAAAGAGCGATTCTCGCACCCAAAAATATAGACGTCCACGAAATCAACAATATTGTTTTGACCAAGATTCGAGACCAGGCAGTCCTTTACAAGTCAGTCGACACAGTTTTGGAACCAAATGAATCTATCTGTCTATCTATCTATATAAAAACGAGTTGTGTGTATGCATGTTTGTTTGTTTGGAAAAAGAGTGTTTGCATATGACGTCATTATTAGTACATACAGCTTTGTATATGCACAGACAATGGGAAAGCCAAGAATGTTGTATATTCGCAATTTTTACGTAATTTGAAACACATATATAAATACTAGCTGTTGAGGTGGCGCTTCGCGCCACCCCAACACCTAGTTGTTGGGGGCGCTTATATATATATATATATATATATATATATATATATATATATTATATTATATATATATTATATATATATATATATATATATATATATATATATATATATATATATATATATATATATATATATATATATATATATATATATATATATATATATATATATATATATATATGTTTTTAACTACGTAAAACTTGCGAATATACAACATTCTTTGCTGTCCAATTGTCTGTGCATATAAATGGATTGTCAGGTTTACCGACTCTTGAACATGCAACATATAATGGTCCATGGGAAAACAATCCGTATTCAGATCTATACCTCATGATTCTAATGATTGCTCTTGAGCTTTGTTGATGGTGATTGCTAATCGACGATTCCCTGTGTCGCCGTCGTCATTTATATATCCCCCTGTGCCCCCTGGCGTTCCCGTTGTATTTGTGTCCCTGTGTCCCCGGTGTCCCGGTCATCATTTGTGTCCCGGTGTCCCGGTCTGTATATACATTCGTTTTTGAATTGGTCTTTTTTTTAGGTTTTAGTTTTTTATCTTTTTTAGTTTTTTTAGTTATACCTCATGATTCTATTGATTGCCTTTGAGCTTTGTTGATGGTGATTGCTAATCGAACATTCCCTGTGTCCCCGTCGTCATTTATATATCCCCCTGTGCCCCCCGGCGTCCCCGTTGTAGTTGTGTCCCTGTGTCCCGGTCGTCATTTATATTCCCTGTGTCCCGTTCGTCATTTGTATCCCGGTGTCCCGGTTTGTATAGGCTATACATTCGTTTTTGAAATGGTATATGATGAAATAAATTTTTGCATTTTTCCCCTTTTTTTCTTTTTATTTTTTTTTTGGTTTTTACTTTTTTTTAGTTTTTTTAGTTTTTTTTCTTTTTCTTTTTTTTATGTTTATTTTTTTTAGTTTTGTTTTTCTCCTTTATTTCGCATTTTTTTTTCCTTTTTTTATTTTTTTTCTTTTTTAGTTTTTTTAATTTTTTTATTAGTTTTTAGTTTTTTTTTTTTTAGTTTTTTTGTAGTTTTTACCTTTTTTTAGTTTTTTTTTTAGCTTTTTTTACTTATGTCCTGGTCGTCATTTATACTCCCTGTGTCCCGGTCGTCATTTGTGTCCCGGTGCTTTGTTGATGGTGATTGCTAATCGAACATTCCTTGTGTCCCGGTCGCTTTCTCTTTGAGTGTCCCGGTCGTCATTTATATTCCCTATGTGCCGGTGTCCTGGTCGTCATTTGTGTCCCAATGTAATTTCGTAATTTCGTCAGTCGAGAACATGACGTCAGTCAACACAGAAACATGACGTCACCTGATCCACAGACACACAGACAGACAACCTATTTTTATACATATAGATATCTATATTCACAGGTGGGACACAGGGACTCAACTACAATGGCGCGTAACTAATATGGCGCGTAACGACTTACGCGCGCGGGGGGGGGGCTTGGTTGGGCACGAAGCAACCCACCAACTAGGTGTTGGGGTGGCGTTTCGCGCCACCCCAACAGCTAGTATATATATATATATATATATATATATATATATATATATATATATATATATATATATATATATATATATATATATATATATATATATATATATATATATATATATATATATATATATATATATATATATATATATATATATATATATATATATATATATATATATATATATATATATATATATATATATATATATATATATATTTATATTTGAATTCCTGTGGTTTGTTATTTTGAGCCGAGCTATAGTGACTGTTCTGTATAAATTTCACAAAAGAATGCGGTTGTTTTCTTATCAGTTCCGCATACAGAAATACGACTGTACAAAAAGAATTTAGTAGAATAGTTACTTACCAAATCTTCTAAAGGGAGTTAAGCATGCTTCATTTACTGTGAAATATACATCCACAAGAAACCATATAGCAACGAAATAGATGTAGATGTAAAAACTCTAAAAAATTAAACTCGTTTTCACACTCGTAATCCATATACAATACATAAACACACGGCTGTGCCTAATACAAATCATTTAATTAGTTAAAGAGTAAGACCTCCCAATAATGTTGCAGATAGATGTTAGTTTTCTATGCACAAAATGTAGCAATGATGGATTTACCCTGACGATAAACAAAGGAGCATTCAGGGTTTCATGAATTGTCGGCACTGCATCAATTCACGGGGAACAAAAATGTATTTTTCCCCGGGCAAATAGGGTAGGGGCAAAAATATATTTGTCTAAATCTTGTTCAGATTAATGTTCATTCATTTTCATTCATGTTCATATGTTAATCATACATAAATAACATGCTAAGTATAATTATATCTGTCAGAGATACAAGCTCATTTTACACAGTTAAAAACAAGTAAAGAAATGCACAGACAGTCAATCAAAGAAAGACATGACAAAAAAAAAAGACAAAAGACGTAAGATTTATTACTCACCACGCCAGAGTAGACATCCTACCGGACAGTACCGACACGGTAAAATTCTAGTTGAGTGACTTCTTGCTGTCTCGGAAAGGGGTTAGGTTAGGAAAATGAAACTTTCAGGGATGGGTCTGCAGGCTAAAGTATGTCCCGGGATGGTATTTTAAAGTACCCACCTCCACTCCTTTTCCCTCTAGAGGGCCCTGAAATTCGCCTACATGACAGGTCTATACCTATTGAAAGTTAGACAAAACAACATTTTACCTTAATTTTCAGTTTCCTCTGCCTTTAGTTCTGAAAAATGCAATTCCTGTTATTTGAGTAGAATTCTGAGCCATATCAATTTTTTTTTTAATTTAGGGAATGTATTTGCATATCTTTAAAACCTTATAAATTGGGATTGAGCAAGGTTGTGAAGCTGAAGACAATTTTCTTGTACTTCATTCAAGCAGAAGATGTATTGTGCAAGGTTTCTCTCTTATAACACACATATTTTTGAAGGTCGTCAAAGGTCAGGGCCCTCTAGAGGGAGAAGAGGTGGAGGTAGGTACTTCAAAATACATTCCCGGGGCATACTTTAGCCTATAGACCCATCCCTGAAAGTTTCATTTTCCTAGCCTAACCCATTTCTGAGATAGCAAGAAGTCAATCAACTGGAATTTTACCGGACGACACACAAAAAAAAGAAAACAGATATTTTCAACAAGCAATTGGGCAAGAAGAGGGAAATCCAGACCCCATCGAAGGATCACCACTTGCATAGTTTGCGTACATTATTAGTTAAATTTGAAGCTGATGCTGCAACTAGAAACAAATCAAAAGAAAAGGAACAGCTATATAGTGTTAGGAGATTATGTTTAACTTTTAACAATAACGAATTAATATCTGCCAGTTCAAACAAGAGGGGTTTAAGAGGGGTTTAATTTAAGGTTTAAATTAGGAAATCACAAGATTCAAAACTTTTCAAGTTATCAATTCACCGCAAATTCTTTATCATCGTATTGTATAAGAATTTATTTTGTTAAGCTTGCAATAAGTTTGTTTTTATATCGCCTTTGCCTCAATATCTTTCGATAAAGCTATGTTAAGTTTTAAAAGCTGCATATTTCTTAAAAACAACATTTTAGTGTGAGGGTGCATGAGTTAAGGGGGTGGGAATATAGCTAGAGTCAGGTTTTACTTATGAAATAGCAAGATTCACAACTTTCCAAGTTATCAATTTACACCAATTTTTTTATTATTATGTAGCATAAGAATTTGTATGTTATGCTTGGAGTAAGTTTGTTGTTCTATACCAATTTTGCCTTATTCTTTCGATAAAACTATGTTAAGGGTTAAAAAATTATATTCCTTAATTTCTGGTTTAGTGTCAGCGTGCATAAGTTGGTGTGGGATACAGCTTTAGTAGGGTTATAACCTAACCTACACACGCGTGTTTGAATGAAAAAACCACAAGAACCATAATGTGTTTCTAGCTGTTAGAAAATATCGGCTGCAGGTGCCCGGGGTGCAACATGTTGGTTATGGGTGTCAGGGTTAGTTATAGGTTAGTTGTAGCTCTTCGTGCTGAGTGGATCTTGTACTTTTAGTGGTCAAACCCCCACTCCCCTTAACTCATGCATCCTGACACTAAAATGTGTTTTTTAAGAAATATGTATTTTTGTTAAACCCTTAACATAGCTTTATCGAAAAATGAGGTAAAATTTATGTCGAAAACAAAATTATTGCAAGCATAACATAAACATTTGTATATGCTCTAATAATAAAGGAATTTGCTGGAAATTACAGTTTTGAATCTTGATATTTCATAGGTAAAACTCTAATCTAACTACCCTTTAATTCATGTACCCTGACACTAAAATGTGGTTTTGAAGAGATATTTTTTTTTTAATCCTTAACATAACTTTATCTAAAGATTAAGGCAAAATTGATATAAAAACCAGCTTATTGCAATATAATATAAAAATTCTTATACAACCTAATAATAAAGCAATTTGGTGTAATTTGATAACTTGGAAAGTTTTGAATATTGCTATGTCATAGGAAGATGGTAAATAAAAAACTTGTTATAAGCATGACATAAAAATTCTTATACAATATATTAATAATGAAATTTAGTGTAAATTAATAACTTCGACCATTCCTCTTTACTCATGCACCCTGACACGAAAATTAAGTTTTTAAACAATATGTATTTTTTGACTCTTAACATAGCTTTATCGAAAGATTCAGGCAAAATTGATAGAAAAAACAAACTTATTGCAGGCATAATATTAAAATTCATATACAATCCAATGATAAAGAAACATGTTTTAAATTGATAACTTGGAAAGCTTTAAATCTTACTATTTTATAGGTAAAACCCCACTCTAGTTGTATCCCTAATCCCCTTAGCTCATGTACCCTGACACTAAAATGAGCCTTTGAAAATAATTTATTTTTCAACCCTTAACATAGCTTTATCGAAAGATAAAGGCAAAATCGATATAAAAACAAAGTTATTGGAAACAACAAAAATTCGGTCAATGTTCCTATTACCTGAACAATTGCTTAGGGTGATGAATCTATTGTAAATAGATTCATTTTGACTTTTTGAACATCTTGTCTCTCTTGCAAAACTACCGCAAACTCACCGTTATGGAGTTATTCAGGCCCAAATATCCTGTATTTACACATATAGAATTGCAACCATTTCCGTTTTCGCTGATTGGATATTTGAAATCGCGAGTTTGTAATAGTTTATAAACGAATTTGGGCTATATATTTGCACATCAGGGGGGTGGGGGTAAAGCATAGCATATATTAAATACGTGATCTAACTATTGCTTTATTTAATATATGCTATGCTTTACCCCTTCCCACCCTAATGTGCAAATATATAATAACTCCATAACGGTGAGTTTGCGGTAATTTTGCGAGAGAGAAAAGATGTTCAAAAAGTCAAAATGCATCTATATCAGGTACTAGGAACATTGACCAAAAATTCTTATACTATCGATTGATAAAGAAAATTTGTGTAAATTGATATCTTGGAAAGTTTTGAATCCTGCTATTTCATAAGTAAAAGCCAACTCTATCCATATCCCCACTCCCTTTAATTCGTGCACCCTGACACTAAATAAAATTTTAACATAGATTTATTGAAAGATTAAGGCAAAATTGACCTAAAAAACTTATTACAACCGTAACATAAAAAATCTTATGCAATCTGATAATAAAGAAATTTAGTGTAAATTGATAACTTGGAAAGTTTTGTATCTTGCTGTTTCAAAGATGAAACCCTACTCTAGCTATATCCCCACTAGCCTTCACTCGTGCACCTTGGCACTAAAATGAGATGGTTCAGAAAAATATAATTTTTCAAACACCAAAAACAAGAAGAACAATAGGGAATTTTTTAAGACAGTGGGAAACAAATTAGAATGAATATTTCCGCCCTATGTCCAAGCGCCGTCCTCAGCAATACAAATAAGAAAAAAAAAACTTATAAGAGGATAAAATCAATAAAACTAAAATGAACAGTTTTCAAAAACATTCCCAGCATCTTCACATCAGCGAAGTTCAACCAGGACTGATAAATAAATTGTTATGAAACAAGGCAATTCATTGAAATGAAAGAAAATGATTTAAAAACACACCAGCCCAGCTTTTTTCGCTGCTGATCTTATAGGTCTGTTTGTGACAGGTTCTATGTTAATAGGTATTATTAACACATATAGATCTTATATATATTTTTTTTTAACCCTTAATATAGCTTTATCGAAAGATTAAGACAAACTTGATATAAAAAGAAACTTATTGCAAGCATAAAAAAAAATCTTATAAAATATAATGCTAAAGAAATTTGGAGTAAATTGATAACTTGTATAGTTTTGAATCTTGTTATTTCATAGGTAAAAACCTACTTTAGCCAGAGCGACACTCCCCTTAACTCATGCACCCTGACACTATACTGAGGCTCTTAAGAAATATAATTTTTTATCCCTTAACATAGCCTTATCGATTGATTAAGGCAAAATTGATTAAAATACAAACTTATTGCAAGCATAGCATAAAAATTCTTATAAAATCTAATTAAAAAGAAATTTGGTGAAAATTGATGACTTGGAAAGTTTTGAATCCTGCTATTTCACATTTAAAAACTTACGCCAGCTATATCCCTACTACCCTTAGCTCATTCATCCTGGTACTTAAATGTAGTTTTTTAAGATTTTGTTCTATGCTTTAAAAAGATTTATTGAAAGATTAATTGACATAAAAATTTTTTGCGAGCATAATGTAAAAATTCTTACACAATCTAAAAATAAAGAAATTTGGTGTCAATTGATAACTGGAAAATTTGAATCTTGCGATTTAATGGGTAAATCGTCACTCCCCTTAACTCTTGCACCTTGACACTAAAATAAGTTTTTTAAGAAACTTATGCACCTTGCACCTTGACACTAAAATAAGTTTTTTAAGAAATATGTATTTTTTAACCATTAACATAGCTTTATCGAAATATTAAGGTAAAAGTGATATAAAAAACAAACTTATTGCAAGCATAACATAGAATTTCTCATACGATCTAATAATAAGGAAAATTTGTGTAAATTGATAACTTGGAAAAATTTGAATCTTACTATTTCATAGGTAAAATCTTACTCTATCTAAATCTCCACTCCACTTAACTCGTGCACCCTAAACTAAAATGTGGTTTTTAAGACATATGTATTTTATTAGTTCTTAACATAGCTTTATACAAAGTTTAAGGCACAATTGATATATATATATAAAAAAACTTATTCAAACTGAAAGCAAGGACCAACATTAAAACTAAAAACGACCAGAAATCATTCTTTATAAGAGGGGGTCGCCTCATCCTCATTACCTCACTTTTCATGATAAAGTTTAAGAATTTTTGAAAAGTTAGTTATCCAAATTAAACGATCCTAGTGTTTCAGGATTTGTTGTTCAAGAATTTGGATAAAGCGTGTAACATTAGTATAAAGAGCAGGGTATTGAGGAGGCAGTCCTTCTCATAATTCCATTTCTAATCGTTTTTCAAGTAATGCCAGAAAACCCACCTCCTCCTCCATAGAAATTCCCCCGTCCAAGAAAGATTTCTCCAAGGACAGCTCCCCCGCGTAAAATAATCCACCCAGTAAATTATCCCTGTACAATCCCATCCTCGCTGCAAATTCCCACCAGAGAGTTTCTCGCTTACGATTCCATCTGAGAAAAATCTCCTTAGCATACTTTCATTCGAAAAAACAGTAGTTTTTCATTTAATTTACAATTGTGTTTTAATTCAGGAAATCACCTCTGTGCGGAAAGTTTTTCCCAGACCCCCTCTAATGGAAAGTTTCTCTCTCTTAAAATTTCCCTACAGAGCGAATAACCACAACTATATGTAAACAATGGGCAAAGTTCAAAGCTTGCAGCCCCTCCCTACGGGGCTTTGGGTGGCCAGGTCAGCCTGGAAGACACATTTACTATATCTTTCGGTTATGCCGAACAAAAGGGCTATCTCAAAATCCTGATCGAACAACCTTGGGAAAACAGGGCCGTGGAAGGGGGGCTTGCTGCCGTCCAATATTTTTGGACATGTATCTATTGTTGCAGCCCCTCCCTACGGGGCTTTGGGTGGCCAAGTCAGCCTGGAAGACACAGTTACTATATCTTTCGGTTATGCCGAACAAAAGAACAATCTCAAAATCCTGATCAAACAACCTTGGGAAAACAGGGGCGTGGGAGGAGGGCTTGCTGCCGTCCAATATTTTTGGACACTTAAAAGGAGACCAGAAATCTCCATATTCTCAATCAAATGAGCCCTTTCCTGATTTTCTAGGATCTCTGGTTTGATACGATCATTTCTGGGAGAACAAAACAAACAAACCGAACAAAACAAACACATCCGTGATCATTCTTCTGGCAAAAAAAAAGAATGTAAAATTCCATTTTTTTTTGTATTTAAGAGCTTAAAACCTCTACAATAGTGCTTTCCAACTTACTGAACTTGATGGTGTCATTTTCATTAAAATTACTTCATTTTTGTGTGGGGGTATCCTCCCTTTTCAAAAATTCGGCAAATTTTCTCGTGCTTGTAAAATTTGATGGGTAACATTAAACTTGATGAACCTTATATATTTTTGATAAGCATCACAATCCAATTCTTTTGATGTATCTATTGTTATCAAGACCCTACTTCTTAGCGTTTCTGTTACTGTTTAGCTGCATCTCTTCTTACTCACAGTTCGTTACCACGAACTGTTTTATAAAACTTGTTTGTAAAGTTTGTAGGCTTTTTGCATCAGTTAGGTCATTTTTTCCTGGTGATGCGCTGCTCAAGTCATCCTCGGATGCAGGAAAATTTTAAGCTTATGCTGTGGGAGGCCTTGGGGCTGCCTGGGGAAAAACAAAGGCAGACAAGAGGGCTGGTTGACCTTCAATCACATTGGAATAAAAAGAACACTACATTTTTGATTTTAAATAGAATTAATTAGTCTTCCAAGTTTCTATGACTAATTCTTCCAAACTATGTGATCAGTGAAAAAAGCTAATAAAATACAATACAAGAGAGATTCTTCGCTCTTTATTAAATCAAAGCTAGCGCAATGACTCTTCTGAACGCTAATGAGATAGCTCTCAAAGAAGACGGCAAACAATAGTTAAAAGCTTTGCGTCAAATAATTTCCTAACTAAAATAAAAACTTGTTCCTGGTAGTTTAATTATTGAAATATATAGAAGTGAAAATGGCGAATCCGGAGACTCCAAAATTGTGATATGATTGTAGGTCTAAATATGATAAGGTCATAGCACAATTCAAATATTTGACTATCGCATGCAGCAGACTATCCACTCGAGAGTCGATTTTAACTAAAAACGCTGTCACTAATTCCAGGCATAGACAGAGGATTTGTTTCTGAAGGCGTTCTTAGAGGGTGGATTATATCTAAACAACAACTAAAAATCGTAGTGTGCTGAAACTGTGTTTTGGAGTAAGAATCCAGAAGACACCTGAGCACTTCCTTAGCCATTTTATACGAATCTTCTAAGCATTTTAACTGAGAAATATACGTAAGTCACATTCTACTGATTGGTTAGGAGGTAAACTCAGAATTTTTCAGGGGGCATGTTGGTCAAGCCCCCTTTTTTGGCAATATTAATGCTTTCAATATCAAATAAATTTACTGACTTTATAAACTTCGATAGCAAAAGGTATATAACGTGAGAATAAGTAATAGCACCACAAACCATTGGATATTAAAAATAAAAATGTTTTAAGAAGCTAATTGGGCAAGTCTAAGGATTTTTTTTTCATATCCTAAGAAATTAAGAGGAACTGAAGGATACGTCTTAATACTAAGATTGAAATATCCACGATAATGGCAATGGTTCATCATGGCTTTAAAGCGTGGGAGAAATGAAAGTGTGTAGGAGATATGTTAAATGTTAGGAAGAGAAAATTGCCGAGCGATAGTTTGAAGTACCTGTTTGACTAACCATGAATAAATGAATGAATATTTCTTTTCAGTGGTTAAGCCCCTACAAAGTATTGCAGTATCTAGTCTACTAAATAAAACGCAAAAGCATAAGAAACTATTAAAATTCCGATAGCACGAAGGAAAAAGAAAAAATAAGGAAAAATTTAAGTCAAATAAAAGAAAACATGTAACAAATCCTCTAAAGATTGCCTATATTTGGGATACTGACCTACTTGGACGACAAAACAACAAGAGATGATTCCCAAGCATAATTCCGCCGTCATCTCATTTTCGAATACCTGTCTGAACATGATGAACAAAAGAAAATTGAAATACGTGTTTTGATGATTTATTTATTTGAAAATTTTTTTTACTTGGATTGAATTAAAGCTTGCCTTATCATGTGCTTGGGTATGTTATACCGGAGAAGCTATCTTCCCCAATAAATTAATGGCATTTTTTTAGAGGGAACTTATGGTCATCCCACCTCCAATAGACCCCCAAATCCCCTCCCCCAAACTTTTTGGTCCCCTTATTTGGAATTTGAATTATTGGGACTTTTTTTTAATTTAGAATGTTTTGGGCTTAGAATTTTTTTTGGACCAGTGAACATGTTCTTTCGTTTTTTTTATGCCACTGCCCCAGTGGTACTCTGTGAATGGTCGTTGAGACTACCCAGTTTATTGAATGTTTTCAGTCAGTATTTTCTTTACATTGGAAAGATAAATACTTGCAGCATATTTAAAAAGTGGAAATGTATGCTGGCGTTATCCCGGCAGTGAGAGATTAAATTCCTTTGGAGCATCGAAAAGATTGAGCTCTTGTGATGGTGGATTTGCGAACAGTGAGAGATTAAATTCCTTTGGAGCATCGAAAAGATTCAACTCCTATGATAATGGATTTGCGAAAATAGCATTTCCAGGGAATTTAGTGCTCAAAGATAATGAAAGTCTAAAACTAATATTTGAGGGTAAACTCATAGTTAATGGTTCTGGTAACACGTTACCCGTTGACATATCCTATCACCATCTTTCTGGTATTAGCATTTAAATGAGAGAAAATGGAGAGAAAAATGCCTACTGTTGCGCTAATGTCATAATGCATACCTTCCTTATGTGCCAAAACTGCAAACAATGTAAAAATAATGTGGTAATAGAAAGTAAATTAGGAAAAAATGGCATTGACAGACAATATAACAATGGGATATAAAGATAAATTAAAAAGCGCATGTGAACATTAAATTACTATTGATATGTTTAATGAACCCAATAATACCGGTGATGAAATGGGTGATGTTATTGCAGGTGAAACCTTGTTAAAACTCGTGTATGACCCCAAAATGGAATAAGTGTCATGTCAAGAGAAAACATAATGAACTATTTTATTTTTTTTCTTTGATGATATTCTACATATCGTCATTTCCATAAAATATTTTAAGCATTACTTTGTTATTTTTCCATTATTTTTTAGGGAACGCAAGCAAGTTGAACGTTTAGAATGTTTTTCAAAACTCAGAGATGTAAGAAACCAAATTTTCAGAGAAAGAGATATTACTATTGGGCTCATAGAGGTATATTAGAGTCTGAGATAGGTTGACAGGGCTTTTGCCAGAGCCTGAGAGAAATGAGCTGTATTTTTTTTTCCTAAAATTCACAGAGACAAGCAAACATCTGCTCACACAAACACAGGCAGAGATAAAGAGACAATTAAACAGCTGCTTAGACACATAGACACAGAGAAGAGACAAGCAAACATCCACTTTGACACACATATTCAGAGAGAGAAGGAGAGAGAAAAACACATGCAAACACACACATTCAGACACAAACTCACAAAGACAGACAGAGAAAAATGCAAACAGCCGGTAGTCAGACACAAAAGCAGAGAAAAAGAGAGAGAGACAAGCAAACACCTACAAACACACAGAGTCTTACACAGTAACATGCAAACCCAGACACAAAGACAAGCCAACAGCCACTCAGCCACATAGGCAGAGAGAAAAGAGAGAGAGAGAGAGAGAGAGAGAGAGAGAGAGAGAGAGAGAGAGAGAGAGAGACAAAACACATACAAACACACAGTTAGATATACAAACACACGAAGACATAAACAGAAACATGAAAACACCCGTTCAGATACAAAGGCGCAGAGAGAGAACGATAGAAAAAGAGAGAAAGATAGATAGAGAGAGAGAGAGAGAGAGAATGAGAGAGAGAGAGAGAGAGAGAGAGAGAGAGAGAGAGAGAGAGAGATAACCCCCTACAAACACACAAAGTCATACACACAAACACAGAAAGAAAGGCGAGGGGAAAGGAAAACATCCCTTCAGACACACCGGCACTGAAAGAGAGGGAGAGAGGAAGAGAGAAAGAGAGAGAAAGGGAAGAACACGTACAAAGACACAGAGAGACACACAAAAAGAAACAAGCAATTACCCGCATAGACAAACAGGCAGGGAGAGTGAGAGAGACAAAAACACGTAGAAACACAGATTCAGACATACAAACAGAAAAAGAAAGAGACAGTGTCAATCAAACACACATAAAGAATGACAAAAACACATACAAATACAGATTCAAACACACAAACAAGTACAGACAGTGACTGCGACAAGCAAACACCCCCTTACACACACAGCAACAGAAAGAGAAAAAGACAAAAAATCAGCTACTCAGTGACACAGGCACAGAGAGAGAGAGAGAGACAAAATCTGTGTATCTGAGCGGGTGCATGCTTGTCAACGTCTCTGTCTTTGTCTGTTTGTCTGAATCTGTATTTGTAGGTGTTTTTGTCTCTCTCACTCTCTGTTTCTATGTGTCTGAGCGGGTGTTTGCTTGTATCTATTTGTGTGCCTGACTCTGTTTGTTTGTATGTCTTTTGGGTCTCTCTCCCTCTCTTTCTGTCTCTCTCTCTCTCTTTGCCTATGTGTCTGAGCAGTTGTCTGGTTGCCTCTGTGTCTGTCTTTGTCTGAATGTGTGTGCTTGTAGTTGTTCACTTGTCTCACTCTCTCTTTGAGGCTATGTGTCTGAGCAGGTGTTTTGCTTGTCCCCATGTCTGTCTTTGTCTGTTTTTATGTCTCAATCTATGTGTTTGTATGTGTTTTTATCTCCCCCACTCTCTGTTTCTTTGAGTTGGACCGGGTGTTTGTGTTTCTCTTTGTATTTTTGTGTGTCTGACTCTGTGTGCTTGTCTCTGTCCTTCTCTGTGCCTATGTCTCTTACTGCGTGTTTGCTTGTCCCCTTTGTCCGTCTATGTGTGTTTGTGTGTCTGATTCTGTTTTTATTTGGCCTTTCTCTCTCCGTCTATGTGTCTGAGTGGGTGTTTGCTTGTCACCGTCTCTTTCTTTGTCTGTTTGCATGTACAAATATGTTTTTGTATGTGCTTCCTCTCTATTCCTTTGTGCCTGAGCGTGCATTAGTGGTTCTCTCTCTCTCTCTCTCTCTCTCTCTCTCTCTCTCTCTCTCTCTCTCTCTCTCTCTGTCGTTCGTTCTCTCTTTGTGCCTTTGTTTCTGACCGGGTGTTTTCATGTTTCTATTTATGTCTTTGAGTGTTTGTATATCTGCCTGTGTGTTTGTGTGTGTTTCTTCTCTCTCTCTCTCTCCCTCTCTCTCTCTCTCTCTCTCTGTGCCTGTGTGTGCGTGGATGTTTGCTTGTCACGTGCGTCTGTTGGTTTGTATGTGTTTTTGTCTCTCTCTTTATCTACCTATGTGTTTGAGTGACTGTTTGCATGTTTCTCTGTATTTATTTGTGAGTTTGTGAGCCTGAGTCTGTGTGTTTTTATGTTATTTCTCGCTCTATCTGTATGTCTGAGCAGATTTTTTTTGTCTTCGTTTCTGTCTTTCTATGTTCTTGCGTCTGACTCTTTGTGATTGTAGGTGTTATTTCTCTCTCTCTCTCTCTCTCTCTCTCTCTCTCTCTCTCTCTCTCTCTCTCTCTCTCTCTCTCTCTCTCTCTCTCTCTCTCTCTCTCTTCTAAGCCTGAGTGTCTGAGTGGTTGGTTGCTTGTCTCTCCTCTCTGTGCCTCTGTGTCTGAGTAGCTATTTGCCTGTCTCTTTCTCTCTCTAAGTTTTAACACGGTTTAAGTTACAATCATATCATACATTTCATCATTGGTGTTATTGGGTTCACTGACTATATCTGTTGGCATACAATTAGTGGTAGTTATAATGTTCACATGCGACTTGTTTTTTCAACAATTCATCTTTATAACCCGTAATTATATTGTCTGCCAATGCCATTTTATTCTTTTGATTTCACTGTCTGTTACCACGTTATTTTTAAATGTTTTGCAGTTTTGGCACATAGACAATATATGCATTATGACATTAGTGCAACAGTAGGAATTTCTTTTTTCCTTTGCTTTCATCTGAATGCTAATTCCAGAAAGATGGCGATAGGATCTGTTAATGGGTAAAGTAATACCAGAAACATTAGCAAGAAGTTGACCCTCAGCTTCAACTATTAGTTTCAGACTTTCATTATCTTTGAGCAATAACTTCTCTGTAAAAGCTAGTCTCGTATATCCATTATCATAAGAGTTGAATCTTTTCGATGCTCCTAAGGAATTGAATATCTCACTGTCATGATAAAGCATGCATTCATTTCCAATAAATCTCCATTAATACTTGTCTCATAGTTCAAAAATTTCTTCTAATTCATCTCCACTTATTTTAAACGTGATACAAGTGTTTATCACTTCAATGTAAAAAACATACTGATTGAAAATATACAACAAACTATGTATTTTCAATTACCAGCCATAGAGTACCATTGGGACAGCCGCATAAAAAGATCAAAAGAAACCATGTTCACCTGTGCAAAAATTCTAAGCCCAAAAAAATTGTAAGTCGAGAAAAATAGGAAGTTCAAAACATTTTGAGTCTCAAAAATTCTAAGTAAAAAAGGGGGGAATGAAAGTTTTGGAAAGGTATGTTGGGGGTCTATTGGAGTCGGGATATTGATGACCATAAGTTTCCTCTAAAAAATACCATAGCAATTGATTCATTGGGCAACATAACTTCTCCAGATTACTACACTCAGACACTTCATAAGACCAGCTTTCATTCAATCCAAATAAAAAATTTAGTCATAGAATTAAATCATCAAAACACATATTTCAACTTTCTTTTGTTAATCAGGTTCAGACAGGTATTTGAAAATGAGATGCCGGCCGGATTATGCTAATGAATAATCTCTTGTAGTATGGTCGTCTAAGTAGGTCAATGACCCAAATATAGGCAATCTTTAGAGCCTCGGGACTCTTACCTCTGGAGTATTGCCTCTATCTTTAAAGGTTCAGGCTGAAATAAATTATGTTAGTGCTGGACTGCATAGTGCTGCTATACTACTTTCAGCATGATCACTAAAAGAACTGAAAAGTCCCAGGGAAAACAATTTTGTAGAATAGCTCATACCACTTCATATATAGGTCTTTACGTAAAGTTTTACGGATTCCATTTACATTATTTGGAGTAGAAAAAGAATCACGGAATTTATAATTTACTCGATAATAGGTACAATATGTTCTTTCATTAATTTATACCTATTTAAATTTTTAACCGTCGTCAGTATTCAGGCTTTCCTTTTATTAGATACCGTTTTGACTGACCATTTAACAAACAATAGCCTGTTTTTAAGATATATTTCAGTTCCTATTTCTAAGACTATAATGAAAGAAAAACTAAAATGCCAAGGTATGAATTTTCCCTTCTCCTCTCAACAAGAGGGGAAAAAAAATTTAAAATAAGAAGTGTTCGGAAAAACTACTTCATTGACAAAAAACTTTCCCTCCAAGTCAGTAAGGGTTTTATATTTTGCTGTCTCCCGTCCCCCGACAAATTAAATTTTGATTTTTTTGCAGTTTACCAAGTCCTTAGACAGATAATTAGGTGTTAGTCATTAATCTAACTCATGCTGGTGTCAACGTCGATATTTTTAACTTGTAGAAAAATGGGAATTAATTAATTAATGGGAAAATGGGAATGTTCAAATTCGTACTTCTGTAAACCTAATCAATAATGTAGAATTTATTGTTTCAAAAATTTTGCAGTAATAAACTGTAAGTAAAGAGCGATTATTAACCAAAAGTACAAAAAGTAAATAATTATAACAACTAATAGAATATATCAAAAGAATCAACTTCTCATGTTGACTCCAAACACAAAAAAATCCAATAACTATAATTTACCCATAAAATTGTTTGGCAAGATTACCACAATCTTGACAAATTTTGCATCCTAAAAAAACACAATAATAAAATGTTAAAGGTTATCCATACAAAGTTACCCAATTCACTATTTTTCCCGAGAAAGTTGGCCAAGTTTTTTGCTTTTCTTCACTAGGGGTAGCCGTAGAGGTGTATTTTCTGTGGGGAGGGAGCAGGAGGAGGCAGTCACCCCCCAATAATGTGGAAAAAATATTATATAGCCCATACCCCTAGACCATCCGGATATAGACCCCTTTTGCCCAACCTCACTCCCCTACCCCCAGTAAAAATGTTGGAGCTACGCCCTGGGTAGCTGCATCGAGTCAGTGAGCGTTGAAAATTAGGAACTGGAATCATTCAAGCGAAAACTTAAAGTCGCAGTGTATTTCAACTAGCAAAAGAGACTATGCCAGAGTAAAGAGCCTTTGCTTACCATTTTATGCCGCAAAATACCACTTGTGAACCAAATATGACTAAAATATTACCAAGTGAATGTTCATTACGTAAAACGTATATGCACCCTTGTTGGTGTTTATATAGTTTTTTTATAAATACACACCAGCCAGCTATTAGGGAAAGGGGTTTCATTAAATCGTTTTGCCCGGAAGGACCTGTCTGAATCTAATAAACAGCGAGTTTTCAGACGCATGCTCATGCTTATGGAAACATAGTTTTTAGACGCATGCTCAGTTCGATAAGAAAGGGAATTTAAATCGCGAAGACAAATTTGGATTTATTGTGTAATAACGATCTAGAGAGGGCGAAAATTCTCTCCTTATTATTAATTTATTTCTACGGCAAAACAGTAGCGTAATCTTATCAAAATCCTGAGGGTGGGCGAAGTTGAAGCCAATTTTCACAAATCAAGTGAAAGTTACAGTAAAAGCTAAAAAATAAGCCATTTGATACCATAAAGGTACTATAAAATTCCCTTAAAGGTGCTCTATATTGCTATAAAAATATATAGAAACTAAAATAAACTGATCTGCTTCTGTCAATGCTTGAATTATTCAGATTTATCTCGGTTTTGACAAGATTCCAAATGAAACCAAATTTCAGCTATGAATGGGCAAACTGGGGTCTGGGGGAGGGGGGGGGGGCAAACCGAGGTCTGGGAGGGCAGTTGCCCCCATCCCCGCCCCTTACAATTGATTCCCCTGTTGCGAAATAGAAGATAATATTTGAGTACTTGTGTACAGAAAGGTGGTGGAGTAGGAGCATACCCCTTATAATAGTTGCTTGAGGACCCTTCCTCCCCGAACGGCAATTTTAATTTCATGAATTAAAGATAGCTTTGTGCATATCAGAGCTCCGAAAAAAAAAACAATTAAAAAAATTAAAAATTATCAGAGGGGATATTTCTGGTGTGAATTCTTTTTTCGACGTATTTTCCTGCAAAAGTTATACTTCAATATATAAGGTTGAGGATTGAGGGGATTCTAATGTCCCTTATATTTTGGATGAGTCTGAATATGCTATTAAAAACACACAGAAATTAAGTAAGAATCAGTTATTTTGTTAGATGAGGGTATATGGATAGTTTTTGTTCATTTTAATTTTTAACGTTATGCTTTACTTTCAATTGAAAATAGAAGATGATTTTTTTAATTAGCCTACATATAAAGAAGATTCTACCTTTGTCTCCTTTGTGTTTCAGTCAAAACCCTTGCGTAATTCCATTAAAGGTTTTCCAAGCTAGTTTTGTTCGGGACCGGTAATTAAGTCATGTGATCTACCATAGTTGTTCGGATATTGTGACATCAAAACTCACTATGGACAATAGTTCTTTTCAATGTTGCCAAGTACGAAGAACAACTTTATGGAGTATATTACGGGTCAAAAGTTTTTAAACAAGTCATGTGACTTGTAGTAAGAAGTAAAAGCATGTGATGAAGTTAATCATTATTGTACACTCCCTTGTTGTATACTCATTAAAATTTTAGGAGAACAGAAAAATCAGAAGAAGAAAGGAAGGGATGTTCAAAAACAGTATTTTTCATCGTTTGAATATTCAGATTTTTTGGAAGTTTTAACGGAATTTTTGTAAAATTGTGGTAGTAGTGGTGGGATCCTTAAGGAGGAAGAATCTACTTCTATTTCTTTTTCTATTAAAATTTCTTTCTATTTCTTTCTGTTTGAATGCAAAAATGGAGTCCTTCAAAGTATTTTCACCGAAGGAAATTTTCAATAAAAATGTTTTATCTTTCACTATGTTAAACTGTCATGAAAGCCATCCCCATGTTGTCAATCTGTTCTTATTGAATAATAAAGTTTAAATTTTTTCAATCTCAAGTGCACTTTGAATTTTTATAAGGCAAAACTAATACGTCCTCCCCCCCATCGAGAAAATTTTCTACATTTGCATTTAGCTCAGTGGATCCTTTTGCTAACAGTCCGAAGTTCCAAAGAAAACGGGATTAATCACATTTGTCTATTTAACATCGCTTATTTTATCTATTATAGATGAGAAGACTCGTATAGTTGAGATATAGCTCTTGAAAATTATCGTGTACATGTTTCAAGTAAAATGAGACTTCCAAAAACAGTTATTTCACGAATTGTCAATTGCAAATGCAACACCATCGATGTGATAAAATTACTCCTAAATTACTCGTATCGTAATCGTAATCTTAATCGTATCGTATCGTAATCGTAATAACTCGTATCGTAATGACTCGTATCGTAATCGTAAAATTACTCGTATCTGTAAACTTAAGCATTTTCATTTTTATCGCCTACTAGCAAAAAGAAACAAGGCACTTTATAACAAAATAGCTAACAAATTCAGAATATGTAAAAAAAAAGGAGGTAGGCTATCATAAAACGGACTGGACCGGCCATTTTAGTGTGATAAAATCAGATAAGCAAAACTTTTTGCCAACAGTATATCATGCTGCCCTTTGAATCCCCGTCATGAAGGTAGAAAAATCCCACTACCCCCCCTAGTGCTGCGAAATAAGAATTGACTTACCTCGTAATAAAACGTTGGAATTTTTGATGAAATTACAGAAGCAAGCGGAAAAACAAGACCCAAGACTACTAGCAGCATGCAATACAAAGCACTCAGTGATGTCATACCATCAGAACTAAAAAAGAAAAAAGACTGAACTGTAGAAAAAAACGAAATAATAACCTTTAGCCTTTAATAATAATACCGTTAACGGAAATAATAACCGTTAACCGTTAGCCGTTAGCGTTTATATAGGCTTTGTATTTGTTTTTTAGTTGAAATCGCATTGGCAAAGGAATGCCAATGCACAAAGTCGGGCATTCAAAGAGAGCATGGGACCACAGCCCAGAAAGAAAAAATTCATATACGTGGCAAATTTCAGAAAGGAAAGAGTTTAAAATATGAAAAGAAAAACAGGACTGCCGAAAGACAGGATGTTGGTTAGGGACAAAACACCGTCCTTAGGACAAAATGATTTCATCGGAAAATACTATCTAAAGAAGTCAGATCGTTCGCAGTAAAGACGTAAGCAGCAAGCGACAATTATAGGTATCAAAAGTCAGAAAAACGTATTTTGATAATTAAGCAAACACATATCCAAAGATTTCCTGCTGATCTTAAATATATTGAAATTGATTCATGTTAAATCTACCAGTCAAAAGTTATTAGTATAAGAAAACTTGCACTGTTTTAAAGGACTGGAATCTTGATGAAAATTACTTCATCGAATTCTAACACATCTGAAAACACAAGAGCGGAGTCTCCTGTGTGTATGAATGCGAAATTTCACTTTTTTCCGAGAAGAATGGTCACAGCTGCGTTTATTTATTTATTATTGTTACTGCCATTTTTTAAGAGGGATCAGGTATCTAGCTAGGTGCTGTAAAATATCGGAGGAGGAATGACACAGACGGATATTGAAATTTTTATTTACCTTTTTAGGTACGAAAGTGATCGCACCACAATGCAAAGTGACAGTGACAATTTCTGTAACTCGCTGCCAAATTGCTACTGAAACAAAATTTTGACATAGCCAGTCTATCTAAAACTGTCGAAGAGCTATTTATACAGCACCTTAGTTTCGGAGGCCATAATGCTACGTGGTGGCGTAGTCACTCCTAATCAAGCATGTCTTTCACACAAAAGCTCAGTTATTAGAGAAAATTATTTGTAACTGCTTTTAATGCAAAGAGTAGAGATTTCCTTTAATCTGTTCTTTATGATTTCACAAATGATTTCACAAATTTTGAAAAAAAAATTTGAAATTTTTTTGAAAAATATATTTTGAAAAAGCGTACAACACAGATACTGAAGGGCTGATAACTCCAATCTTATTTCGGATAAAATTCGGAGTTTAAAATAAAAGATGACATTATTATGCTTAGCCGATCAAAAGTAGGACGTTAGGGGGCCATCTCCAAAGAACAAAACTCACGCAATATTTTTATATACTCAGAGAATTTGATTGAGGTCTTGCTAATTTCTTGGGCTTGAGGGCGCGCATTTGGGAAGTTCTAAGGACCTTTACGTAAGGGGGGATCAAAAGTCTCTAAAAGTAAATCTCTAGGTGCATGTTTCCAGGTTTTCTTCTGATGAAGATAGAGGTGTTGTGTATAGTTCAACCCTAACTACCTCTCCTGAATTAGTTAGAAATGAGTCTGCACCGCTGGTGCTGAGGATGTAAAAGCTCTTCTCTTATTATGGAATTATTTTGAAAGTAAAATGTTGGATTATATTTGTATGCTTCCTTACATACAGGCGGGAGGGATAGAGACATCCCTGGTGATAGTATTTTCTTAATCACCCACCCACAGAAAAATTTGAAAAAGGTGAGAGTCTTGTAGAAAGGTGAAGGTCTTTGTGTTGAAAACACGTATTTTTTTATATTTAATTTCTGGTCGTTTTTAAATAATGCTGGGAAATCCAGCACCCCCTTCATAGCAACGGCACTTCCCCATGAAAACTTTCTCCATGGAAAGATACTCCCAAGTAACCCCCTCCCCGACCTCCCATCACCAGCGAAAATTCCCCCTGAAAACGTCTGTATACTTCCCAGTAAACAATACTATATGTAAACAACGGGAAAAGTTCATAACATTCAGCCCTTCCCCGGGGATGTGGGGGATTAAGACATCCTCAAAGACATAGCTATTAGATTTTTTGACTATGGTGAACAAAATGGCTATCTCAAAATTTTGATCAGGTGACTTTGGGGAAAAATGAGCGTGGGAGGAGGCCTAGTTGTCCTTCAAATTTTTTGGTTATTTAAAAAAGGGCACTGGAATAATGATATAAAAGAACACGTCATTGGTAAATTGGCTGTAGTTTAAATATTCTATGTAAGGGAGTTCTTCCTTCTACTTACCAAAAAGTGTACTATAACTCAAATATTAACAGTCATGGAAACAGTTGTTAGAATACTTACGCAAGTCATTCAAAATCGTACCCAAAATGAAAATAAAATATATTTTATTTATTCTAGATTGGGTGAAGGATGGGATAAGGCTTATAGGCTTTTAAGTGGGCTCTCGAGAATAATATAAAGTAATATTTCTATTTTAAATACAGCCAATGAATACAATTTCTAAGATTTTTTCTGTATTTTATAATTAAATAAAAACATTAAATAAAACGCTAGATGCTTCTGTCGTAATAGGCAAGATGATGTTACCACCCCAAACTCAGTAGCCTTTACATGAATCTGCGCTATATCACTTCAGAAATGGAGAGAAAGGAGCGACGCGTATAGCACGTCTTTCTCTTGAATTTCTCCCAATGAAAGTTTGCGATTAAGTTTGCTACGAGTCACAACAGCGGGGTCTACTGATGAATAGCTAATGATGGGGTTTACTGATGATAATATACTGATGATCGGGTCGTATCTCAGGATTTTTTTCGGGGGGAGAGGGCTTACAAAAAAAATTCGAGGAGGGTTTTACAAAAAAAACTTAAAAAACACATTAAAAATCTTTTTATATTTATTTTTTTACGTTTCCTACAAGTCGGACAGACATTTCGGGGCGAGGGGGCGAGTTCAAACCCCTGTCCACCCTCTAGATACGGCCTTACTGATGATGAAGGTTAGTTTTTTTAGAGCAAAGCCCCCCACTAAACCTTGCTAATTTAACTTACCTCTCTCGTTGTCCTGTATGTTGTCTTGCATAATAATCTCTTGTTGCATTGTGCGTAGTTTTTGAATATACTGTCGAACTTTCTGTTTTGCGACTGCTATCAACTGTTATTGCTAGTGCCGGCCTAGAAAGATAAATAGAAAATCAAACTTGCTGGTGGAGTCTAAATTATTAATCATGAACATAGCCCGTATGAATTCATGTCCCCTGTTAAACTGAATTAACTTAACAAATTAAAAACTGTAATATGAAAACTGACTGCTCATTGACTTGCCTTTATATCATAATATTCGATATTCGATGTCAGAGTATTGTTCGGTTTTTAACACTTGAAGCCATAGGTTTTTATAATGGAGAGAGGGGCATCAAGTCACAAAAACATTAGGGAGTGGTTAAAGATATTTTTATTTTTAACCGGAGATACAAAAAAAAATGTATTATTCAAAGTATAGAGTGGAGATTTTTCTTTTTCAATAAAGATATCAAAGACATGGTAATTTTAAAAATATAGGGGGGGGGGGGAGAAACTCCAGAAATCTTCAGGGCAATACTGATTCATCTAAAAGGACCAAAGAGACCACTGAGATTCATCTAAAAGGACCAAAATATTCAAAAATATTCAGGAGAACGTTGAGGAGTAATTCTGGTGTGCAACACCCTTATGGAAACCTTTATCTTTATAACCATATTTTTCAACTTGTCATATTCCATTCGAAAAAGATAACCATGGCCCTCAACGGACTAAACTGGAAGTCAAGAATATGCTGTTGCACACACATTGTAAACCTGCTTAAGAATCTTGAAGGAATTACTGATGATCTCCATCGGTTGTAAGTTTTATATCATCGAGGGAAAGCTTCTACATTCAAAGTATATTGAAATTTTTTCATATTTTAAAGACATAAATACACACAAAATTGAATTAACAATTTTTTTAGTTTAATAGCTTACATCACTTATAGGATGGCCCTATCGAGGCAAGGGCCTAGAGGGAAGAGAAGGCTTATACGAGCTGATTGAGGCTAAGCAAATACCTAGAAAAACCCCATTTTGGCTAAGAAAAACTGTAAAAACAGAAAACTGAGGTCATAATAACGATCATGTACCGGTCAAAATCCCAACTCTTTTATGTGTCCCCGAAAGTGCTTTTTCACCACTGGTGATTGTATCAAGCCGATGCATTGGCATAGAACGCAAAGAAACAACTGGTTCAAGCGAAAATTTAAAGTTCTATTATTCTTTTCAAATAAAAGGAGATACCATAGCAGATAATTGCGATTTTGTTTCAGAACCAGAATTCGACCTGAACATAGCCAAAACTCAATCAAGGAAAAATTATGAATCGATTAAATAAAATTGAACACTCTAAAACTTTTTATATCGCCCCTCTGTTTTCGAGGCCAAGTTGCTGTGCAATGGTGTTCCTGCTATTTAGCATAACTGCAATTCCAGCAAACTTATGGCAATTGTAACATTGCATTTAAGCCCAAGTTTTACATGAGAGGTCTTTCCGTGACATTTGTGTAAGGAAGGTTTTCCTTTCTAGCCTAATCCCTAGTTCGAATATTTTCCTCCAAGAGAAGAGTTGCTTGGCAGACCATATTAAGTCTTAACATGCTAGACAAGTCCTAAAGAGAATACAACCCGTTTATTTTGGATTTTTGCTGGTGTATTTAAGAGAAAAATGGTGAAAAAAAATGAGGCATCGTGAAAAAAAAATGCGGATGGTTCAAAAGAGGAGGCGTCCTTCTCCTGTGTTGGAAGAACTTGAATAGGATAGTGGAAATGAACAAGAATTAAATGAATTTTTTTCCATGAAAGTGAACAGCGATGAAAACCTAAAAGGAACATAAATTATGGTACAGATATGGGAGAAGAGGTTCCACCTTACTCCACCACCAGTCTAGTATAGTTGCACGTCATCGTGTAAAGCAAATGCACCTAAATGAGCTCCTTCTTTCTCGAAACATTGTTACCAATAAAGAAAAATTGAACATACGCGTAACTAGCGGAGTCTTCACATTTATGGCAAAGCTCAACACGATACTTAAAAAAAAAGAAATTATTCGAGAATGGTGAGCTTTAGTAAGAATAACAGAGCCCTCAAATGACCTTTTTTGGAAAATAATAGAGTAGTAATTAGTCAGTAGCTATAAGTTATTTGTTACGGTCTAAAATACTATTGGGAAAGCCCCAATCGAACTTCAAGATGTGGAGTTGGGATTGAAGGGGGAGCTTCTCTCGTATTTAGAGTAGTTTCTGTTCGTTTTAAATTTCAACTTCACAATTTACTAACATGTGAGATTTTTTCTTCAATCAATTAAAGCTTTTATAGACTCTTATTAGTCTAAAAAGAAAGAAAGGAATGAAGAGAGGAATCTGAAATATCTTCCTAAACCCTAGTTTGAGTTGTAGAGGAATTTCTAAAAGGATTTTTCGAAACGAAATAAAGGCACTTAGATTGTAAAAACTTTATACCTAAGAGTGTAGGACAGGTGTAAAATAGCTCTTTAGACGGTTCCTCGCATTACATAGTCCAACAATTTTCAGAGTTATTAGAAAGTCACTGTTCTGTACTTCAGGTTCTTTGAGAATATTGCAAAATTATGTCATTTATACATGTTTTGATGTTCCAAGGGACGGGGGATTCACTGTCTCACTGGCCCTATGGCACCCATGAAAGCTCACAATTTTGCTACCAATAATTCAGTTAATGATTCACCTGGCTGTAAAGCGTGGAGCCTAACTTACGCATGTGTCGAGTCACTAGCTTCTATATCTGTTTTTAGATAGTTAGTTTAACTGGGTTGTTATTGAAAATTACTACCCAATATAATAATCAATTACAGGATGCTTGACAATGATCAAATATCAGAGCTAGTAACGAATGGTAAAATATCACTTACTCTTCAATTAAGTTGCAATCCATTTTGTGTCTCATATTTAAATACTTAAAAATGAATGAAACTTACTGAAAAGCTTTTTTTTCGCTGAAAGGTCATTGGTGCTTTCTGCTGGCACATTTTGCAATAGTGTCGCTCGCTTTGTGACGACAAGCCTGTTTTTCTATCCAATTTCGTTAAAAACTTCTTAGCCTACCTGTTTTGCAAGGACTCGCATTGTCTATAGTTTTAACCGGCTTTTTTTTTTATGAAGTTTAAATTTGTAGCAGCTTTATTAGTCAATGTGAGTAAAACGTAGAGGGTTCATTTCCAAGTCACGAAAAAAAATAACCTTCAGTGTATAGATACCCAAATTCAGGTGGCTATAACTGACTTGCTATTCGGTTATAAATATGTAAAAATAAGGTAACAACTGCATGACCCATTTGGCTGAGAGCAATAAATCAAGCTAATGATACGTGATTCAGTCTGCCTTCAATCTGTAAGAAAATCAGGCTATTAAAGACATCAGAAACTACTACACATCTCATGTAATAAGCCGATTATAGATACATTCGTGAATGCGCTAACTTTATCAGGTATCCAGAGATATTGGTATTCCGAAAAAAAATAGACTTGGCCCTCAATAACTCTGAGTCCTCGATGAGTTCTCTAGATCTATGGATCAGAGTTGTCATCCCTGGTGACTTAACACCATTTTTAGTAGTTTTCTCTCTTGCTTAGTGATCTTCTTACTTTTATTTGAAAGAAAAACTGTTTTTTTTTTATTTCTGAGCATTTCTCAAATCATGTGAGAAATCCTATATAAAATCTCACCTCCCATAGGACCCCTTCTCCAAATAATTCAATCCACGTGAGAATTTCCCCCGGACAATCCCCAGAACATTCTCTCTATTTGTAAAATTGAGTAGCCGTATAGAAAGTAAGTTCCCCGATAAATTCCCCCAGAAAATTTTCCCTGGAAAATTCCCCTACCCAAAAACTTTTTTTCATGAAAATTTTCCTCTTGGGAGAAATCTCTCCCTGCACAGAGTTCCTTCCAAAGAATATCAGTACATATCTTAATAACACCATATGTAAACAATGGGCAAATTGCATAAGTACAGATTTCCCCAGGGAAAGTGGGGGTTATGTCTTCCTCAGAAGCATAGCTATTGAACCTTCCGGCCACGCTAATCAAAACTAAAAGCTTTGATCAAATTTTTTGGGGAAAAGGACATGGGAGGGAGGGGCTAGTTTCCCTCCAATAATTAAGCAAGGATTGTTTTCGGTAAAGTGCAAACTTTCAATCAGAATCAGTAATCAAAAATCTGATTACTTAATGGTAAAAAGTAATCGTAAAGTAATAGTAATGGTACTTAAATGACTCTGTAATCATACAAGTTGTTTTATGATCAAAAATTATTAGTATTGAACAGAAAGAAGAAGCCAATAGTAGCCAAAACCCTAGAAAAAGGATATTTAGATAAATAAAATTATACATCAAGAGAATTGACGTTTTATGTTCATTCCAAATATATAAAATTTATTAATCTTAATTTTAAGCATCAAAAGCTACTTGCCTGAGCAAATGTGGCCGATTTACGGAAAAGGGGGAGCATACCCAAACAAGCAAGTAATTTTAATGAAATCACGCCATCAGACTGGACATATAAAAGAAAGTTCTAGTGCCCTTTTTAAGTTACCAAAAGATTAAATGACCATGGAAAAGTGGCATTTTCTGTCATTATGTAGTTTCAAATCGCAATTTGGCCCAAAGAGATCCAAACTCACCTGTGATCCTTCTTCTGGCAAAAAGTACAAAATTCCACATTTTTGTAGATTGGAGCTTGAAACCTATACAGGAAGGTTTTCTGATACGCTGAATCTGGTGGTGGGGTTTACATGAAAATTCTTTGACTTTTAGGGTGGTTTCCTCCCTTATTCAAAAATTTGGCAAATTTTCTCAGGCTGGTAGTCTCTTTTGGGTAACACTAAGCTTATTGAACCTTATATATTCTGAATCAGCTTAATAAGTCGATTTTTTTATACGCCCCTTGATATCAAAATTCAGTGTAGGTTACTATTGAGCTGTGTTTTTCCTTACTTACAATTTGCTACCAGAAACTGTTTGATAAAATTTCGCTTCCAATCAGACTTACTAGCCAGAATTCATGTGCTCATGTCATCTGGTTGATTTCGCTTGACAAAATAAATCTTGAAAAGTTTTTAAAAAAAAATGAGAAGATTGATTATATGGTTCATTCAACCCTTGAAGTATTTCATGTATAATCATTGCTAACTTTCAATTCGGAGCGTCTCTTTTGAAGGTGCACATTGATTTGACTTGAAAAATATTGTTTTGTCATAAGTTAAATTAGCTAAATGTTGAAGTAGTTTAAGCTAAACTAAGTGGCACGGGCTAATAGTTTCTGTTTATAAATCTTATCATTTTTTTTTCTCAACTTAAGTACACCAGACCGTACCACTCGAGATACTTACTAGGATTACCTATGCTGTGGATCTTCAATTTTTTTTCGTTTTTTGGCATATAGCCTACTTCAGCCACGAACGAATTAGGTCCAGCCTTTTCTAATACTTCTCCTTGCAAGTCTCTATATACCAGGAACATATGTGAATAAATTAGTTATGCAGTATGTTTTTTTTTTTTTTTTTTTTTTTTTTTTTAACTGCATGATTATTTTACCAATGTTTCGCGGCAAAAAAATTTATTTCTAGGTAGATACCGACGCTTGATGACCTTTTAAAAAAGGACTGATGACATGACTGGAGGTGTAGAAGGCAACAAAATACTCAGGATGCCAATGGTGACTCAAAATAGCCAAAAAAGTAGAAAAAGGATGTTACACGGGAATAGAATATTAATAAAACATAAATTGAGGTATATTCTGACGGATTTTACTTGTAAAAAAAAAAAGAAAAACCGGGAATCTTCTTTGTCCAATGTTTCAAATGTTTTTCAGTTTGCTGGCTTTAGAATTCCTATGTCTTCTATTTCATATGCACGAGGACTTACCTCTTAGTCCGTCAATTAAATGGCGACTGAAAAAAAAATTGATGTCAAAGACTGGACTTGTTTACTAGTCACCGTCAATCACTCTTCTGCTTTTGTACTACAAACATGAAAACAGATACGAAATGTAATTTATTTCTCACACCATTAAGTACATACAAGAAATGTAAAAATGTATAGAACTAGCTAGATAGAATAAATTGTGCCGTATATGTATATAGCAAATATAATAAATCTCTATAATCGCAGGTAAAGTTTTACATAAACATTGAAAAGTCGAATCAGGTAGACTATCAGGACAAACAACAAAGAGAGTTCAAACTGAACCACAGACTGGAAAAGAAACAGAAGAAAGAAAACATTAATAGGGAGATTTATCATTGAAAAGTGTCACATCTGAGTACAGGCTTACTATAAAGCAAACTTTGGACATGTCGCAACACCTCGTAACGCTAATTACAGGGTGGCAAATGTGGTCCACAAATGTCATGGTTGTTTCGAAAATGAAACACACAATTATCACTATTTTGAACGCGTGTGCTTGAACAACTGTCAATGCGTTTGATCATCATCTGGTGTGTGTGTCTTGAAACTATGCCAGTAAGGCCAAATTGAGATCAGAAGAGTCATGAGATGATCTTTGACTGGATAAAGGTGATTGTGTTACGTTACTTCCATCTAATCAGAAGCCTTTTCCGCTGACGTAAAGTTATTGAAAGTGGTATTTTGTGCTTTTAGTTAAAGCGTCACTGACAGTCAATGAATACCACTCTTTGTCGAGCAAAACCAGAGTCTTTCGATTCTCTGCTTTAAATTTGCCACTTCTGGTACTGTTTCTAATTACCATCATATATACGCATGCATATTGACACTGTTCAAGCGGGCTATCCCACCATAATAACACTTGGCTACTGGACACCTGAGACTTGCAGACCCCTTTCACCACCCTGAGTCATTAAATCTAATACCTTGAGTTTCCATCGAAGTCTGGTAGATGGCAAAATGATTAAATGTGATGCCCGATTTTCAAACTAAATTGTTATTGCTGTGAATTCTTAATGTGAAGGAAGTCAATGTTTGTAGTAAATAAACCTTGAAATAGGTTAGATTATTTATTTTAGGTTATATAGTAAATCCGATGATTCAATTTCCTCATCAAAACCTTAGGTAGTTGCTCAAATTTTATCATCTCAATGCTGTACATATATGATTTAAAATGCATTATTTTGAGAATATCATGGATTATGTAGTATTTTAATAACATCATGTATTTCTGTTTAATATTGATTCACCGTGAGTGACGGTACATGCAATACATTTTTTTAGTAGAAGGTCCTCCTACGATAAAAACTCCATAGGACCTCTTACAAAGTAAACTCTTGAATGAACTATTTCATTGTCGAAGCATGCTAATAAGAAAATTAAGGTTTTGCCAAATGAGCAGAGATTGTATAAAAAACACATTAACATAGACTGTATAATATGCAAAGTCCCATTTTTTTGCTGTAAAGTTTTTAATGTGAAGGATCTCGATTTTTTAGTAAATAAGATCAAGTCCGGGCAGGTTAGTTTCATATTAAAATTGGTGACTAAATTTTTTCATCTAAAGAGTTTTTCATTAAAACAACTGGCCACATTACCACTTTACCATCTTAATGCAAAGCATACAGAATTTGCATGGTATCATGTTGGTGAAATTTATAAGCTATATATATATATATATATATATATATATATATATATATATATATATATATATATATACATATATATATATCTATATATATATGTATCAGTATTTAGTATTAGTAAATATATTAGTATGGTGTATACTATTAGGGTGGCTAGCATCTTAGCATTAAAAAAAAGCGTTTTAGCCCTGACTCTGTACCGATCAGTACTCTGATTGGTACAGTCTCTTCAGAAAATAGAATCCAGATAAAATAGTCAACTGCTGGTTTAAAATGACTAACATTATCCGCAATAAAAACACCTTTGAGTAGATACTGATTATATTACAGACTTCTTACTACCTAATCACTGATTACTGAATTAAACTACTTACAAAGTTACTACAAAGTATAGGTATAATCACAACTGCTACTATAATTAACGCTTTTGCAGCTATGATTTTTTAACTCATATTTTACGCCTATACTTCGTTTTTGTTTTTAACCGACAAGACTGAACTTATTTCATTAATTTTATTCCATAGTTTTCCATTAGCCCCTTTACCTAATAAATAAATATGAGTCAGTAAAAGAGTGGTGCTGTGCACCACTTTTTTGTACACTCAAGTTTTTAATCCGACTGACTGAAAACAATGGGAGGGGGACATACCGGTCAAATATAGAAATAGAATGGCTAAATAAAATAGGTTTACCCTTGCTAAACCTCACGTTTCGTACCCATTGGTTTTCCGATAGTCCTTTACATTCAGTTTTACTAAATTGGGTTTTGCTTGAACACCCCATTGCAAAATTTGATTTTGATTCAAAGTTCGACTATCGGAACATAACTTGGATTGTTTGACAATATTTCTTCTGAGCAAGATGGCTCGGTCTAGATTATCGTGACAAATTTGGAAAATATAGAAAAGTAAACTTGTTGCTATGCTTTGTGGGAAATTGTGGGAGTGAGTGTTGTGTATTCCATTGGTGGTTTGTTTTGAAATATTTATAAATCATTGTATCTTTTTGTTTTCCTGTATTATTTGGTAATTTGCTTTCTTATTCTGGGCAATGAATATCAGCTAATGAAGTGATATATTATATCCTTAGTGGATGTAAAAAAACATTTTATTAATACATTGAAAAAATATACGCTAAAAAAGGCCCGAGTATTTGGCCTTTGTCCGGAAGCCTTTATCAGCCGAAAAACAATAATAGTAATCTTAGTAACCTCAATCTTAGTGTCCTTACAAAGAAAATTTACTTTTGGTAGATTAAAACACACTGGAAACAGCCTATAACTGCCATTGTTTAGCTTGGAATAGCCTTGCTGCAAACAGTATTTTCGGAAAAAAAGTTCTAGTTTACCGTTACTTAATCCAGTTTTTACATTTATAAGAACCATTCTTCTATGGCCTATTATTATATTTCGCAATTGACTTCGTTCAGAGTTTTACTTTTTTTACTATACTCTGATCTTTTTTTCTTCCTTTCGGGTTTATGGACTTTTCATTTTGTATTATTTAGCCCTCTTTCATTTCCTCTTTCTTAGAGAAGCCCCAGCGTACCCTTTTATTTCTAAATATTCAAATATTAGACTAAGAATTTCTAGTGATGCACTCGTTGATAAGGTCTAATCCACCCAGATTTTGGTTACAGCTTGTAAAAGTAAAAGCAGTTTACTAGTTTGGCTTAATCTTGATGTGCTGAGAGCCCATTACGCTCATATAGGCACTGGTCAATTGTTTCGTTTGTCATCTTAAATAGTCTGCAGCACAAGCAGGAGGAAGGGAGGAAATTTTGTGTGGTTGGTGATCCAAAAGTTATAGAAATTTACATTACTTGCATTTACCCGTATCCTATAGTGTATGCTAGAATGGATTTTGGAGGAAATATTTATCATTATAACGGGGGTATTACGCCGCTGTACAATAACTGTTTCAATAGAATTTATTCCAGGAAAATTCCCCTCCCCCATAGAAAATTCCCTCCAGGAAATTTTTGCCCGTGGAAAGTTCCTCTCCCGCAGAAAATTCCCTCCATATGCAAACCTGAGCCGCTAAAGAGAAACGATGATAAATAAAACAATACGAAAAGAAGAAATTTAACGTATTTTACCTGTATTCTAAAATATAAGCAGAATCTGTGATGTTGAATATTCTACAGTGTTTACTTTAATATTTTAATTATATCTAATCTTGCTTTTCTTTTCTTGGGGATTGAGCTATCATAGCAGGGTAATATAAAGGTTAAAAAAATAATTTGAAAATATAAATTAGTGGCATTGTCTCTTTTTGTTTTTTAAGTGTCATTTGGTATTTCTTTTTTTCTTTTTCTTTGCAATGACTATGAGTTATTAAAGTGACATATTATATCGTATGTAAATAAAAATTTTGTTTATAAAGACATGGAAGAACTGTAAACTAAAAAAGGCCTGAGTGTTTGGTCCTTGTGTGGAAGCCTTTATCAGCAGAAAAAAAATAATAATGAACTTATAGACAAAAGCTAAAATACACCAGCAAATCATATACACAGATGAAAACCCCTATACAATAGTAGAGAAAATAACAAAAAAATATCTTTGTTTAATTTTCCTTTTATTGTACAGTATTTTTCTTTATATCTTTATGTTTTTCCTTATATGCTGTTTTGTCTAGATCATTTTTTTTCGCTGGTAGCAGCCCCTGATGTGACGCTAAAATGTTCGGGTATTTTATTAGTACATAGTTTTTTACAGTCTTATTAAAAAATTCTACCTGTTATTTATACTGTTTCACTTCTTTGTGCTTGTCATCTCTCTTTTCCCAATAAAACTCAATTCTCAATGCAATTCTAATCAACTCAACTCAATTCCATAGCTCAAATTCTTTTCGAAATGTAGTTTGCGCGGGTCCCAAGCACTATTTTTGTCTTTTGCTTAAGAAAAATGTCCAAATATCTAGACGAAGAACCTACGAAAAACAAAAATAAGAATCCCACTTAAAGCCCACTTAAAGAAATAAACCTAAGAAGGAATAAACCGAGAAAGCCAAGGTGATATGACGATTTGCTTAATTTATTCGAAATGAAAAATTTACCGAGAAAGCTAAGGTGATATGACGATTTGCTTAATTTATTGGAAATGAAAAATTTGCCATTTAAAGAGCATGTGAAGGATCCACGAATAGTAAGCTCCATGTGGCGTATCTGATGGTGTGATTTTCGTGAGGATTCCTTGACTTTTAGCAGGTCATACCCCCTATTTTGGAAATCAGGCAAGTTTCCTCAGGCTCATAGCCCTTGATTGGTAAGACTAAACTGATTTTTCCTTATGTATTTGGAATCAGCGTAATAAGCTAATTCTTTTGATATGTCTATTGATATCCAACTATTCAAAATATTTGATATCGAACTATTCCAAAAGAAGAAAAAAAGCATCGGTTTTCATTTTTAACTGTTAAATTAATAATTGCTATTAAAAAGAAACTTTTCGATTTTTTTTTTTTTTTAGAGAATCATAACCAAAAAAGGTTATCAAGAGAACCGTCAAAAATAATGAGTAAAGAACTAAACTGGGCATTAGGAATTTAAAACCAAAAAAGAACAAAAAAGAGGATACTTTGATAGACTTTTCTTTTCTCCTCTATGTTACTTGCCTGTCTTGTAAATAAATTAATTCAAAATGTTTGAATAACTAATAATAGATTTACCCACGACCAAATATAAAAACAGGTTTTGCAGCACGAAAGAAACTATGAAGAGGTAATAAAACCCAAAAAAAGAAAAGCATTAAATACTGAGAGAAATGTGATCCATTAACACCATAATTATATAGGCTACGGTAAGTAATTACTTTCTGGGTGCGTATTCTCTAATATTTTAAAGAAAGTAGCTGATCCAAGAGCCTAAGGAAAATTTCTTAGAAATTTCATACATGTAGCTTAACTGCTTTCTTGAAAATGTTGAAGAAAAATATCACTCAAAAAGTAATTAGTTGCATAACTCTTAGAATAAAAGAAAAATAACAGTATTAAAAAGTTTAGACCTATTTTTGCAGTTAGAAATTTGAGAAGGCAGAGTGGGACCCTAAGAAAGTTAACTCATAAAACGCTCCTTTTGCTTTTTGACGAAGTCTTGAGCCAGCTTATCCCAGACCCTTGTTTCAAGGACCTTCAGAACTGGGTGACCTGAAAAAGAAATCAAAAACCGAACATAAATATTTCAAGCAAACAGTGGATAAATACACTAGTAAGTTAGTAATAAAATTAAAGCTAGAAAGAGAGATAGGGGGAGAGATAGAAGGAGAAAAACAGGTATACAGCAACTCTCTTTACATGAAAATATATATAATATATTTGCCATATATATAAATATATATATCTATCTATATAAAAATAAGTTGTTTGTCTGTCTGTCGACTGACGTCATGTTTGTGTGTCGACTGACGTCATTTTTGTCGACTGACGTCATTATAAGGATTGAGCTGTATGTCGTCATGAAGTTGCTTGTCGTCTGACGTCATGTTTGTCGACTAACGAAACTACAGACCGAGACACCGGGACACAAATGACGTGTTATGTCTGTTATAACGTAATAGAGGCAACAATCTTGACAGGGCCTTTTGAGGGTGAGGCTTTTCTTATTCCACGCATTCTCATGATTCCAATTGATCTGCCTTTTCAACCTAAAAGATTGCAATTCCCAATTTGATTAGCATATTTAGTTTTCAGTCCAGAACCACTAAAGCTATTATGTAAATATCAAAAATATTTATGTTGTCTGAGCAATAATTTTTAGTTTTTATTTCAAAAAGAAAATTACCTGACAATTTTAGAATTATATCTATCTATATATATAAAAATAAGTTGTCTGTCTGTGGATCAGGTGACGTCATGTTTCTGTGTCGACTGGCGTCATGAAGTTAGTTGTCGTCATTTTTGCTATGACGGTGACGTCATTAAAGATATTTAAGACATTTATGTTCACGTAGAAATCTATTAATGTTTAAGTTTAAAATGACTGATGAACTTACAATGGCAAAAGCCGATGAAGATGCTCAAAGAGTCTATGCCAAAAAACTTGCTGCTGATAGAGAAAGTCAGAAAAGAAAGCGTGCCGAGGAATCAAACGCCGGGGGGCACAGGGGGATATATAAATGACGACGGCAACAAAGGAAATGGTCGATTAGCAATCACCATCAACAAAGCTCAAGGGCAATCAATAGAATCATGAGGTATAGATCTGAATACGGATTGTTTTCCCATGGACCATTATGCGTTGCATGTTCAAGAGTCGGTAAACCTGACAATCTATTTATATGCCCAGACAATGGGACAGCAAAGAATGTTGTATATTCGCAAGTTTTACGTAGTTAAAAACATATATATATATATATATATATATATATATATATATATATATATATATATATATATATATATATATATATATATATATATATATATATATATATATATATATATATCCGATGAAGATGCTCAAAGAGTCTATGCCAAAAAACTTACTGCTGATAGAGAAAGTCAGAAAAGAAAGCGTGCCGAGGAATCAAAAGAACAGCAAGGAAACAGGCTTGAGGCTAAAGAACGCAAAACCGCGCAGTTAGATGAAGATCCACCTGGACAGCGAGAGTCAAAACATATCAAAACTGAAAATGATAGCGATGATGATTGGGTTTGGGATCTTGACTTGGATAAGGTCATCAATGCCTACCAGATTTTAGTTAAAAAAACAAAGGTTCGGCGATATGTATTTCATAGTGAAGCTGAAAAATAAAGAAGAAAAAGAAAACTGAAAAAAGAAAAAATGTAAAAACTAAAAAATACTAAAAAGAAAAAACACTCAAAGAGAAATTACAGACCGGGACACAAATGACGACCGGGACAGAGGGAATATAAATAACGACCGGGACACTCAAGGAGAAATTACAGACTGGGATACCGGGACACAAATGACGACCGGGACACAGGCAATATAAATGACGACCAGGACACAGGTATTTAAGAATATCGTTCAAAGACAAATTTTTAATTGTAAGAAGACCGTTGAAAGAGAAATTTCTAATTGTAAAATGACTGAAGAACCTACAATGGCATGACGCCCGGGACACTCAAATAGAAATCACAGACTGGGACACCGGGACACAAATGACGACGGGGACACAGGGAATATAAATGACGACCCGGACACAGGGACACAACTACAACGGGGACGCCGGGGGGCACAGGGGCATATATATATATATATATATATATATATATATATATATATATATATATATATATATATATATATATATATATATGTATATATATATATATATATATATATATATATATATATATATATATATATATATATATATATATATATATATATATTCTATATATATAAAAATAAGTTGTCTGTGTGTGGATCTGTGGATGGATCAAGTGACGTCATGTTTCGGCTGATGTCATGAAATTAGTTGCCATCATTTTTGCTTTGAAGGTGACGTCATTCAAGTTATATAAGACATATGTTCGCCGTCATGTTTCGGCTGACGTCATGAAATTAGTTGCCATCATTTTTGCTTTGAAGGCGTGACGTCATTCAAGTTATATAAGACGTATGTTCGCGTAGAATTCTATTAATGCTTAAGTTTATAATGACTGATGAAGATGCTCAAAGAGTCTATGCCAAAAAACTTGCTGCTGATAGAGAAAGTCAGAAAAGAAAGCGTGCCGAGGAACTACCAGAGCAACGCGAAAGCAGACTTGCTGCTAAAAGAGAAAGTGAAAAAAGAAGGCGTGCCGAGGAACTACTAGAGCAACGCAGAAGCAGACTTGCTGCTAAAAGAGAAAGTGAAAAAAGAAGGCGTGCCGAGGAATCAAAAGACCAGCAGGGAAACAGGCTTGAGGCTGATAGAGAAAGAAAGAACAGAAAGCATGCCGAGGAACTACCAGAGCAACGCAGAAGCAGACTTGCTGCTAAAAGAGAAAGTGAAAAAAGGAAGGCGTGCCGAGGAACTACTAGAGCAACGCAGAAGCAGACTTGCTGCTAAAAGAGAAAGTGAAAAAAGAAGGCGTGCCGAGGAATCAAAAGACCAGCAGGGAAACAGGCTTGCTGCTGATAGAGAAAGTAAGAAAAGAAAGCGTGCCGAGGAAAACAATGACTCTGGTCAAACATTTTCAGATCAATTGCTGGCAATGGGAAACGGAAAGCTCCCAGTAGACTCAATTTCAGGACGTATACAACTACCTGCTGATTTCTGTAATTTAGTGACGTCCAAAAATGAATTGATTGAAAAAGTATTTCCGAATATTCTAAAAAATTATAAAAATAATAAATGGCTAAGTGAAAGAGCGATTCTCGCACCCAAAAATATAGACGTCCACGAAATCAACAATATTGTTTTGACCAAGATTCAAGACCAGGCAGTCCTTTACAAGTCAGTCGACACAGTTTTGGAACCAAATAAAGCGGTTAATTATCCATCTGAATTTTTAAATTACATAGATCTTTCAGGGTTTCCACCACACGTGCTACAACTAAAAATAGGCGTACCAATAATATTGTTACGTAACATAAACCCACCAAAGCTTTGCAATGGCACTCGACTTGCCGTAAAAAAAAACAATGGAAAACCTAATAGAGGCCACAATCCTGACAGGGCCTTTTGAGGGTGAGGCTGTTCTTATTCCTCGCATTCCCATGATTCCAACAGATCTGCCTTTTCAATTTAAAAGATTGCAATTCCCAATTCGATTAGCATTTGCAATCACCATTAACAAAGCTCAAGGTCAATCATTAGAAAAATGTGGTATTGATCTTAATACTGATTGTTTTTCCCATGGACAATTGTACGTTGCATGTTCGAGGGTCGGTAAACCTGACAATCTATTTATATGCAGTGAGAATTGGACAGCGAAGAATGTTGTATATTCGCAAGTTTTACGCAGTTAATTTGTATTTCGGAACCAAATGAAGCGGTTAATTATCCATCTGAATTTTTAAATTCCATAGATCCTTCAGGGTGTCCACCACACCTGCTACAACTAAAAATAGGCGTACCAATAATACTTTTAAGAAATATCAACCCACCAAAGCTTTGCAATGGCACGCGACTTGCCGTAAAAAAAAAACAATGGAAAACCTAATAGATGCCACAATCTTGACAGGGCCTTATGAGGGTGAGGCTGTTCTTATTCCTCGCATTCCCATGATTCCAACGGATCTGCTTTTTCAATTTAAAAGATTGCAATTCCCAATTCGATTAGCATTTGCAACCACCATCAACAAAGCTCAAGGGCAATCACTAGAAAAATGCGGTATAGATCTTAATACAGATTGCTTTACCAATGTACAATTGTATGTTGCATCTTTGAGGGTCGGTAAACCTGACAATCTATTTATACGCACAGACAATGGGACAGCGAAGACTGTTGTATATTCACAAGTTTTACGTAGTTAATTTGTATTGTATCTATCTATCTATCTATCTATATAAAAACGAGTTGTGTGTATGCATGTTTGTTTGTTTGTAAAAAGAGCGTTTGCATATGACGTCATTATTAGTACATACGGCTTTGTATATGGACAGACAATGGGAAAGCCAAGAATGTTGTATATTCGCAATTTTTACGTAGTTTGAAACACATATATAAATCTATCTATATTCACAGGTGGGACACAGGGACACAACTACAATGGCGCGTAAATAATATGGCGCTTAACTAATATGGCACGTAACGACTTACGCGCGCGGGGGGGCTTGGGGGGACGCGAAGGGCCCCCACCAACTAGGTGTTGGGGTGGCGCGAAGCGCCACCCCAACAGCTAGTATATATATATATATATATATATATATATATATATATATATATATATTCACAGGTGGGACATAGGGACACAACTACAATGGCGTGTAACTAATATTTTACACGCCATATACTATATATATATATCTATATATATAAAAATAAGTTGTCTGTGTGTGGATCTGTGGATCAGGTGACGTCACCTGAAAAAACTGGATCAGGTGACAAAACTGAAAACTGAAAAAACTAAAAAAAGGCAAAAACTACAAAAAAAACTAATAAATAAAATAAAAAAGCTAAAAAACTAAAAAAACTAAAAAAAAACAAAAACTACAAAAAAAACTAAAAACTAATAAAAAAGCTAAAAAACTAAAAAAACTAAAAAAAAGCAAAAACTACAAAAAAAAACTAAAAACTAATAAAAAAAATAAAAAAGCTAAAAAACTAAAAAAACTAAAAAAACTAAAAAAAGGTAAAAAACTAAAAAAACTAAAAACTAAAAAAAAACTAAAAAAAAGGAAAAAACTGAAAAATAAGCTAAAATAAAGGAAAAAACCAATAAAAAACTAAAAAAAAAACTGAAAAAACTAAAAAAAGGCAAAAACTACAAAAAAAACTAAAAACTAATAAAAAAAGTAAAAAAGCTAAAAAACTAAAAAAACTAAAAAAAACTAAAAAAAGGTAAAAAACTAAAAAAATAAAAAATAAAAAAAACTAAAAAAAAGGAAAAAACTGAAAAATAAGCTAAAATAAAGGTAAAAACCAATAAAAAACTAAAAAGAAAAAAAGAAAAACTAAAAAAAATTTTCATCTAAAAAACTAAAAAAAACTAAAAAAGGTAAAAACTAAAAGAACTAAAAAAGAAAAAAATAAATGACGACACTCAAAGAGAAAGCGACCAGGACAAAAGGAATGTTCGATTAGCAATCAACAAAGCACCGGGACACAGGGAGTATAAATGACGACCAGGACATAAGTAAAAAAAAAACTAACAAAACTAAAAAGAAGGTAAAAACTACAAAAAAACTAAAAAGAAAAAAACTAAAAAAAGGCAAAAACTACAAAAAAAACTAAAAACTAATAAAAAAGCTAAAAAACTAAAAAAACTAAAAAAAGGCAAAAACTACAAAAAAAACTAAAAACTAATAAAAAAAATAAAAAAAGCTAAAAAACTAAAAAAAATAAAAAAAGGTAAAAAGCTAAAAAAACTAAAAACTAAAAAAAAACTAAAAAAAAGGAAAAAACTGAAAAATAAGCTAAAATAAAGGTAAAAACCAATAAAAAACTAAAAAAAAACTGAAAAAACTAAAAAAAGGCAAAAACTACAAAAAAAACTAAAATCTAATAAAAAAAGTAAAAAAGCTAAAAAACTAAAAAAACTAAAAAAACTAAAAAAAGGTAAAAAACTAAAAGAAATAAAAAATAAAAAAAAAAATAAAAAAAGGAAAAAACTGAAAAATAAGCTAAAATAAAGGTAAAAACCAATAAAAAACTAAAAAGAAAAAAAGGAAAAAACTAAAAAAAATTTTCATCTAAAAAACTAATAAAACTAAAAAAGGTAAAAACTAAAAGAACTAAAAAAGAAAAAAATAAATGACGACACTCAAAGAGAAAGCGACCAGGACAAAAGGAATGTTCGATTAGCAATCAACAAAGCACCGGGACACAGGGAGTATAAATGACGACCAGGACATAAGTAAAAAAGCTCAGACAACATAAATATTTTTGATATTTACATAATAGCTTTAGTGGTTCTGGACTGAAAACTAAATATGCTAATCAAATTGGGAATTGCAATCTTTTAGGTTGAAAAGGCAGATCCATTGGAATCATGAGAATGCGTGGAATAAGAAAAGCCTTACCCTCAAAAGGCCCTGTCAAGATTGTTGCCTCTATTACGTTATAACAGACATAACACGTCATTTGTGTCCTGGTGTCCCGGACTGTAGTTTCGTTAGTCGACAAACATGACGTCAGACGACAAACAACTTCATGACGACATACAGCTCAATCCTTATAATGACGTCAGTCGACAAACATGACGTCAGTCAACACACAGTCGAGAGACAGACAAACAACTATATATATATATATATATATATATATATATATATATATATATATATATATATATATATATATATATATATATATATATATATATATATATATATATATATATATATATATATATATATATATATATATATATATATATATATATATATATATATATATATATATATATATATATATATATATATATATATATATATATATATATATATATATATATATATATATATATATATATATATATATATATATATATATATATACTTTCTATGGAACAAGAGTAAACGAGGGAGAGAGGGAAAGGAGTGGTTATAATGCTTTTGAGACCGAAAATTACAACGAGTCAAAACGAAAATGAAGACAAGTGACAGCGAGAATCAGCACGAGTCAAAAATGAAAGTGAAAAAGAAAGAATATTTCGTTAGAAGAACAACGCCATCGCAATCTTTGACTCCTACAAACTATGGCGTACAATCCAGAACAAATCTGTAAAGATGCAGTAGACTACAAAAGTTATAATAAATAAATAAAAGTTTCCTTCATTTTTCCCAAGGAAAGAGTAGCCAACCAAGGTGATTCATTCAAAGGTTACTCGGTCGAATTACATTGCCACGCTTGGTTGCTTGCTCGATCGAATTACATTGCCACCTCCACAATTTCCAAATGACCTGGCTTGGCCTTTTATATGACGTCACCTGCTATCTAAAGAGATCCACAAACAAATCCAAAACTTCAAGTCGTTTTTTGTTTTAGCTTCATTCAACATAAGCGGGGATCGAACAATAAATAGTCGTAATTTTTTTTTGCTTTACAGTAGCTAGACAGATTTATCACAAAATCAATTTAGCGGCACATCCATCACAAACCCCTGAAGGTGATTTTGAACCACGTTCATATGGCCAACTTTACTTTTTAAACTCCAATGAAGCTGTTGAAGAACGCCTTGCTCCTCCTTTAAATTATGGGATCTCTCATAACCTAAGGGATTTTGTGGAAGTTATTTTGCGAGACGCAAACAGCTTTGCCAAAGGTTGCATGAAAATGTAAGAAATGGAGGATGATGTAAATCAGCCTGGTGCCTCACTGGGACAACAGCCTCGGTTAGAAGACAAGCGACAATGAGAATCAATATATAAAACCTGCTGCATAGCCGTGACGGGATTCGCCACCGGTCTCCATGTAGTCACACTCATATGGATTTAAAGAGCTAATTTGATGATTTTTACCCATGGGTGATCATATTGTTTCTGATATGTATGGCGTCATGCGAAATTTTGCAAAAATGACGAACAAATTGGAACAGATAAATCCGAAAAACTAAAGCAAACGGCAAATAAAATAATTGGAGTACAAGCATCTCAACGATTTGCAAACAAAAGTGATGCACAACAAAATCTGCAGTTAGAATAAATGCGCTAACGAAACCATATGAAGCATTCGCAAACTAGTCGAAAATACAACGGAATTAAGGTACGCGTTTGTTTTCGTGCTGCAGAAAGGAGAAGCAAAAAAATAAATACAGAGATTGCCGACCGCCTCCCAGAAGAATCTAAATCCTATAAATTTACGATTCTGTGAAGGGTAAGAAGGAGGAAGGAACTAAATTCATATCAGAGTTTCTGAAGTCAATTGAAATTGCTGATTTGTCGCCTATCACACATTAGTTGTGCTTATGCATAATTTAAACATTTCAGAGGGTATGTGCAATGGAAGGCACCTGGTTGTTACTGAATTATGCACTATCGTAATTAAAGCAAAAATTACAGACCCCCTCATTTTCATCACCATATCATGCGGAACTCTTTTGCATAACGTTTGAAATGGTAATTGCCTCACAAATAATATAACAAATAACAATAACAAACATAACAAATAACAAACAATAACATAACAAATAAATTGCTATTTTGTCCTCTCGCTCCCATTGAAGGATAAAATCTAACCGTTTTCAACACAGAAACGAAATAAAAAGAATCCAATAGAAACAAAATTTTAGCATTTGCACAAGGAAACGAATCATGCTTTCTTTTTTTATGATTTTTCTTGTCAGAATATGACCATTTTGTGTAGATCTCAGGTTCTTTGAGTTTTGGGGCTCTATGGCACCCTTTTGGAAAATTTCCCACCTTACGGAATCTGTCGTGCTTTAGCCGTAATGAAATTGGTCATATTGAAATGTATGTCAGTTAATAACTATCAATCACACTTTCTTTAAGAAAGAGTAGCCGGATTTCTAAGTATTCATAAGACTGGTGAAGTACAAAAAAAAAAAAAAAAATCTTAGATGGAATTAAGCAATGAATTTTAGCAGGATTAGGTTTTAATTCCCTGAAAACTGCTTTTATTTTCCTCTAAAATTGTCATAAATAGCAAGTAAATTTAATATTTTAAGCAGTTTTCTTACCTTTATTAGCTTGTTGCATTAGAGGAAGCTCAATCGGTCTTAACCCATGGAAGTTATCAGCGCCATATCCTCCGTTAGAAATTCCTGGGATAGATAAAAGTTGTAGGAATGCTTCTCCAGCAAAGTCATTCGCAGTTATAACATCATAATCCATCACAGTGAACAAGATAGCTGAACCATCACCTCGACACTGCTTTGCAGTTACAGAGCTAAAATAGTAAATAGATAGGTCACTAATTAAAAGAAGTCTTGGAGGGAGCGAGCAACTTGTGCATGCATAAGGGAAATTACATACTTGTGCATGCATAAATGCATAAGGATAAAAAGGACGTAGTCTTCTACCTACTCTTGCTAAGTTTGGACCTAGCTAAAACATATTTAAATTGAATATACCTATTCAGCTAGGTTGGCCATGAAGGTTAATGGTGGCTATTTTAGGCTCCAATTCTATTCTAGCGTCTTTAGATATGCTTTAGTTACATTTTAAGGGACGTCTTTTAATGAACATTTTAAAAGACAAAAAAAGAAAATAAGACTAAAAGCTGAAAAATATTTTAAGTAAATTTGATAGTTTTGAATGGGAGGATAAAACAGTCTCAAAGCTTTTGACCGAAGATATTAACCGAAGATATTCGGTTAACCGAAGTTAACGAAGTTAACGATATTCGGTTAACCGATATTCAAGTTAACCGAAGATATTCGGTTAACTTGAAGCACAGTTGAGCACACCCTGAAGCAAAAATATTTGTCGAGGAGGGAGGTTGTTCTTCCTGTTGCGTTGAAGTTCTCCCACGAATAAATAATTTCAAGGATAGGCAAAACTGAGATATACCACTTAGTAAAATAATATTCTTAACATTCAATATACAATATCCACTTAATATTCAGTTGAGAATTCAACTTTCTGCACCGGATATTATTAAATTTTACTATTTTCTTTACTGTATTTTTACATGTATGAATTTATTTAAAAGAAAAGAATTGAACGTTTGAGCTGTAATAATAACACTAGAGGATAAAAGAGACCCCCAACACATATAATAGATAAAATATGTTTTGTGGGGAAAACAATCGTAAGTAGAAACAATTTGAAACACATATCTTTAGAATTATTCTGGAACGGAAAACTTTAAGGGAAAATAAATAAAGAAGTACATCGATACATTGAACATTGTACATTGAATGCTTCGGTAAATTCAATAATGACACTCATATATTAATGCAAACTACGACAAAATGAACCTTCATACAGCTTATTCACTAGAATATTATAGAAAAGGATTTAGAGTATAGCCTCACACAATGAATTATATAAAGAAAAATAATCATGCAGTTTGTTTTGTTAGTAATTTTAGATCGTTTCTAAAATTACGCAAAAAAAGAAAGTAAATTAAGACATGCATCCTACATTTGGAAATTAGATCAGTTGATATTTTGACAGTCGCTACAAGAATAGAAAGAAAACACTTTTCCATTAGCTAGGTAAGAAAATCTGCTGCTTCATTGTGTTCAGATATGGAAAAAGGCGTGTCGATATAAATTTAATAGAAAATTCAAAATTCATTTAATAGAAAAGTCAGTATGAACTGATTCTGGTTATTTTTTTTTTAAGATGAAGAAAAAAGTTTTCAAGGAGTGAGTAATAAAATCCACTTGGGCCTATGAAAAAAAATGATTTAACAGTTAATAATTATTTCTTATTTCCACCTAATAGAGGTAATCCCCAGAACGCCCTGGACAAGCTCTGTTAATCAGAGTGTTAGTCGTTTTAAAATGAGACTAACAACTATCAAGATTATTACATCATGTAATAAACGATTTTTTTCGAACATAAATTATGTCATAAGCATCTCATCGGTAATCTTGGCAGTTTTATCTTTTTGAAGCAATCTTCATAGTAGAGGACTCTCAGGTATGTTGCCATTCTGATGGTTAATCGTTGGACTTACTCAGGCAGAGATTGGTCGCGTAGTATATTGAGGTGAAGCGGTTGTCATATCATATTTTTGACGTAAACAGACAAGCGCTATGTTAAGTTTTCAAGTAATCATTAGTTTTCTGGCAGACCTAAGGTAAACCTAAGGCTTTCTCAGCTTTTATCGATTGTGCTTTTTTATTTGGTAGAATTTAAGTTTATTGTCTATTGTAATTCATACATCTCTTAAGCATAATTAGTACCAAGAGCTACTACCATTTGGTAGTAGCTCTTTGGTAGTACCATTTGGCAGCATAAATACTACCAAAATACTATGGTAGGAATATAGTTAGGATGACTAGGGTTATTATGAACCAGATAGCCAAAGGTTTATTTTGAGGGATTCATTAACATCAACTAGTTGTAAGCCAGTAATTCAACAAATCGAGATCAGACTGGAGGGAACTGTTGATTATAAAAATCGGCCAAATATTTGGAAGTCGTAATTCAATACAATTTTATGATTCAGAATAAAATGATTAGATAGCAATCAAGTACTAATTGCCTATATTTTTAGCAATTTGTTAATTTTTCCTAAAGTGAAAATGACAGTGATGTTATCAAAAGGAGTTTGAGGGAACAAAAGCCTAAGTCTTATTTTTATAATTTATGCTCGTTCTAATTTAAAATCGATTATTTGTTTAATTTCTGTTAACTTTGTGTTTCATTAATTCATTCGTACTAAACAATTTTAGATTGAAGTTTAACTTCTCACGGGATTAACGCAGCTAATGTACTAGGCAAGTCATTTGGCTTGTTTGCACGTGTGGTCATGTTTCTAACCAATCCGAAAGGGTTGAGAACAATAATTTTAAATATTTTGGCAATAATGGTTCTGACAGATATCCTTCAGTAGTTCTTCCGTTGAGTTTTATCCCCGTTTTGGTACAAGAGAATGATAATTGATGCTGAATAGTATCTTTGCGGTACCAGTAGTACCTCTTGTTTCCACGTTGTCTTCAAAAGTTTTTGTAAGTGATAGGGAAGAAGCCCCCGATTTATATTGCTTTTTCTGCTGGTATTTTCTTATATTCTCGGTAATTCCTTATTTGCCAATTCCTGTTATTCCTTGTTAAAAGTATTTGGGTATTTTGTAAGCCTCCCCAATGTCTTCAGAAGACATTAGGATTAGTCCCAGTTGGAGAGTTGTAGATATACTAGATGATAGAAACAACAGTGATTTCCAGACTGTGCAGGGAGCGATGGTAATTGTAATTGAGACTTAGTAGCCCTGAAATAATAAATCTGTTTTCTTTATTCAATTATTTAACAATTGATGTAATGTTTTAGCAGGAAAGATTTTATTTTGAAAGCAATAAATGAAAATTTTTTCAACATTTAGAAAATCCGGATGTTTTGATAAGCTATTTATTGTGCCAATACACAGCATTTTCCACAAAATATTTCCATAATCTAATATGACAAAAACTGTTGTTGATGTGTTGTTCTCCTTGTATTTTTTTTAATTTTTTTAAACACATTTTTCACCTTGTTTTACATAATATTCATCTTCGGCTCAAAATCAATTGGGGATTGGATGTCATTAGCGTCACGACCCCATTTGAAGTCGAGACCCACAGGCTTAGAACTATTGCCGTAGGAAATTCAGCAACTATAATATCTCGAACTCATTATATACCGAATATATTCATATCGAATCTCGGAATACTCGGTACTGAGCTCAATCCACTGGACAGAATACGAAAGAATAAAACTAGACGAAGCAGAACAACAACAAAGAATGTACACTAGCTCAAAACATCAGAATAACAAATTCATCAGCTCTCAAACAGACACAATTCTTAAAAAAACGGGAACTATCCCTCAAATTTCCGCGTCTCAGCTTAGCTCAAGTTTTTATGTTAACTATTATCACCGATACTGGAGCTCTTGTTTTTTCCAAGATAAAAATTAAAATGAATTGTGATGTCATTTCGAAATCCACACAAACACTAGCATTGGGGTACTAAAGACACTTTTAGAAATAGCAGCTTCTGTTTGTTTATGCTTGTTTTATTTTTTATAACTTGTGCAAAGCTATGGCACTGTTACGACAAAGCTAAAATATAATGTTTTATTTACATTTACATGTATAATGGCTAAAAATAATTCTCACGGTTGTGGTCGATGTGTTGAATATGGAACTTAAAGTAGTTCTATCAAAGTGAAACAAAATCGTTATTTTTGCTGTATAATTTTATGTAACTTCGCCATATTCTGTTTAAATAAATGAGAAAAGGAATTCAAAATTATAACAATACAATTTTTTTTATTTTGTTTATGGATGCCACAAATGAGTGAAAAGACAGGTTCTTTTGCAAAATACTTTTTACCAGTCTATTTTAAAGTTTATGAAGTATACCTAAGGGCCACGCTATTTAAAAACAACTTTCCACTTACTTTTAATTTTCTAATAGAAGAGAGAAAAGTGAAAAGCAATACTAAAGAAAATAAAAATAGAAAAAAAAAATATTCAATAATGCTCTGTGCATTAACATGAAGAAAAAGCAAAAGTCTGTAGAGTATTCCTTGCATCTTTGAAAATTACATAGGACAGAGAATGATCTACCAAAAATAAATAAACAAATAATCCTTATGGAAAAAACTTACAATTCAAATTAGTTTTATAATAGAAGAGAGAAAAGTAAAAGCAATACTAAAGAAAATAAAAATAGAAAAAAAAAATCCCCCGCCTGACCACTTAAAGCTCTGTACATTAACGTGAAGAAAAAACAAAAGTCTGTAGAGTAATCCTTGCATCTTTGAAAATTACATAGGACAGAGAATGATCTACCAAAAATAAATAAATAAATAATCCTTATGGAAAAAACTTACAATTCAAATTAGTTTTCTAATAGAAGAGAGAAAAGTAAAAGCAATACTAAAGAAAATAAAAATAGAAAAAAAAAATCCCCCGCCTGACCACTTAAAGCTCTGTACATTAACGTGAAGAAAAAACAAAAGTCTGTAGAGTAATCCTTGCATCTTTGAAAATTACATAGGACAGAGAATGATTTACCAAAAATAAATAAATAAATAATCCTTATGGAAAAAACTTACAATTCAAAGCACTCGTCAAATACAGGGTTCAATGTCCTCCTATGCACTGCTGTTCGCTGCTCAACACAGTGTGAAAATGTCGTTCTTGGCAACAATTCAACAATCACGAATGGATCACTTAATCCTAGGAAAAACAAATATTACCATGACTTCATGCTAGGTAAATTACGACCTCTAATAGTATATTCGCATTAATTGACCACTCTCATCAAAGATACCGCCTGTTATTTCTCGGAGGAGGGGGAGGAGGTTAGCACGACTAACTATTTTGTTTTCGAAAGCTATGTTTATAGAAGTATATGTAAAGGATGAAATAAAATGCACATAAGTATATTTGACGCAAATACACCGCAGATCCATGGCAATAACAACAAAACGAACAAAGGAAACAGCATTCAAAATAATTGAAACAACGAATTAAACAATAAAAAAAAAGAAAAAAGGAAAAAAACTACTAGTACAGGTAAAACCATCAAAGAACACCCTTCCGTTAGATGATGTTCACACAAATAAACTGCACCAGACTCCGAATGCTTATAAAGCACCCGTTCTCAAGCAACTTCACAACCTACAAGTCTTCCCCTCATCCACTCTAAAAATTTCTTATAATGAGGAAGGGGTTTTCATTATACGATTTGATAAACAGTCAGAAACTAAATATTAAAAATAAGTTTTTTTTTTTATCTGGAAGTAGTGAGCAAAATCAAAACTCAAAACGAACAGAAATAATTACGTAAATAAGAAAGGCTGCCCCTTAATCAAATTAGACAAAAGAAGATTTTTCAACTGAAAGTAAGGAGCAACATCGAAACTTAAATGAAAAAGAAATTATTAAATATTTTAGGGGGTTTGCTCCCTAGTCCATACCTCGCTCTTTACGCTAAAGTTCGAATTTTGTTCCAATTCTTTAAGAATGGCCCCTGAATCACAAAAGCCTTTTAATTAGAATAAATAACTCTTTTGAAAGTAGTAAAAAAAAATTAGAGTAAGGAGATAGGTATTGATTAGGAGGCAAACCCCCCTAATATACATAATAATTTCTGTTCGTTATAAGTTTTAATGTTGCTCCTTACTTTCAGTTGAAAAAAACTGTTTTTAAATCTAATTTTTAATTGTTTAAATAATGCTGGGAAATATGGCTCCCCTTCATAGCAGTGTCCCTTCCCCCATGAAAAACTCCCCAATGGATATTTCCTCCCACTTAGCCCCCTTCACCTGACCCCCACCAGAAAAAATCCTACTAAAAGCGTCATATAGTTCCCAAAAACCAATGCCACATGTGAACAATGGACAAAGTTCATAACTTGCAGCCCTTTCCCCGGGAGCTGTGGGGAAGCAAGTTATCCTTTAAGACATTTTTGACTCTGTTGAACAAAATGGCTATCTCAAAATTTTTATGGGATAACTTTGAGAAAAAAAGAGCATGGGAGGGTGCCTAGTTGCCCTCCGATTGTTTGGTCACTTAAAAAGAGAACTAGGACTTTCATTAGCTAAAATTCTTAGCTAAAACTCCCTCATTTGTCTTTGAATTCTGTTTCTCCAGCTACTTCAATCAAATAAAAAGCATACCAATTTACAGAGTTTGTAACACTTTGGGCAAGAAGAGGATTGCTCTCTAACAATCTATTTTTACATACATGTTCGTCTCCGTAGCGATATAAAAATTAAATATTTCGTATTCTCAACTACATTGAAGGCAAATTATAGTTGCAGCAACTAGTAAAATATGCCAAAGATGCCCTTATCGCAAAGATGACCAAGACACAACAATCAATTCTTACTTTCTAACTCATCCCTTGTCTAAAATTTGACCAGATTTTTTGCATAAATGGTAACACAACACTGGAGTTGTAAACCCGTCAAAATTTCAAGATGGCAAGAAAGAATTTTCATACGAAAAACTGTTGCTACATACTTTGATCAACCCATACTTCGGGATTTGAAGAAAAAAAACGAACAAAACTTTCTTATCATACATTTTTCAATCCGGAATGAGGTCCACACCTTCCTGCGTAGTAAGCTGAAAATGGTGGAATACAGTATAAAAAAAGAAAAAGAACAAAAAAAAAGGGTTGCAACCTCAATACAATTAACGCATAACATAAGCCACACGGAAATATTTAGTTAGTTAAAAATTATCAGTGAAATGCTAGATCGATTTTATTTTCTTTAAGAAAATGCTACTGCAAAAACTTAACATTCGTCCGATTTAAAATAAAATGATTCCCTAGGAAGTTGGATTTTTCCTATATCAGAACATTTATACGCTTGGAAAGTCGAAAGACGGGCTTTTCAGTCGCTCCAAGTATTAAGAAGATTGTCTCTCCAAATAGTATTTTATAGATCGTTTCTACTATTTAGGTTCTTCGTAAGAAGATTAAAGTGGTGAAAGTCGAAAAGTAGAAGATTCATAAATAAATATTTGGCATAGATATTGCTATGAAAACAATAGTTCTAGTAAGAGTGAACAAGGGTTACAGACATTTAGAAAGGCTTAAGAACATTAGAAAATTCTCTTCGCCAGAGGACTTGTTAAAGATCGGACGGACTTGGATCCTCCAAATATACAGTATACGAGTATTCTTGTTAAAATTCAGAAATTACCATAAATTCAGGAAGGAAAAACACTCAGACAGATAAGGATTTCAAAAGTTGCTGTCTTTTCCATAGGAAAATCGTCCTGATTATTGCAAAGTTTTCGTTACGTTCATCCATGGGATAATAAATGGATATAGAGAACCCAAATGAGAAGACACTCATCTGTCTTGATCTCTTCATTCACTAAAAGATTTTAGCGATTATGCAAATATAGTCGAAGGAGTGTTTCCAATCGCCAAGGTCTTGGTTTTATAAAAGACAGAATTGAGTTCAAAAGGCCACTATTTAGAAAATAAGTCAGAATTAGATCTCTATATGCATAAACCATCTTGATTTCGACCAGACTTGACTACTATAGTCTGCTCAGCAGTTTGAAGTGAGCAATATTTGAAAACAGCTTTATTGTTGTGTGCTGATAATTTTAGATATGCATCAACCAACATGTATTGAAAGGTACTTTTCTGTAGGCTACTTAGATGCAGTGAAGTCTATGCCCCTTACATTATTTAGCGGTATGTTATATGTTTTGATAGTTAAATAATGACATACTGCATAGATTCTTGATAATACTGAGGTATTTATATTTTCACTATCAGGACTTAAGGTCGTATCTGAAACTTTCGTACTCATGTGATAATTGCCAAAAAATTAGTTTATCAAGTCGCTAAGATTGGAATTCAGATTAGGAGGGTCAAAGCGTCATTGGGCACACATTGCCTTTGCCTCGCTGATCTGCATTTTAAGAGCAGTTTGGCGGGCAATTACATCAGAAGTTTAAAATTTTTCGATACTATTTTTAGTTTCAGTAGCGACGATATATGCTTGTACTTGTATTTTATATATTTCCGCTGAAAAATGAAGGTAAGAATTCCTGCTAACCGTTTGGATCGAGAGGGATAACGTCTCTAGCTCCAAGGACCTCAACACAGAGGCTATCATGATGGAAGTAAGCTCTGACAGTTAGCACACCATAGCCTGCTGCTTCAGTGGCATTCTGTTGCTCATCCATTCGCTCTTTGTAGTATAAATTAATAAGAGCCTAAAACGGAACATACAATTATTTTAATAACATTTTAAAATGGTCACATTTATGATTAAGTTGTTTCTGAGATTTTTTTTTTTAAAGTAAGAATTTACTGAAACTCAAGCTCAAGCACAGATTTATCAAACGAGAAATGTTTTTATAAGTCATAGGTTCAACTCCTTTAATTTTCAAATAGAATGCTAAAAATAAATATTGTATTTTGGCATTGGATTATTCCCATATAAATTAAGGTAGCGCAGATCCTTATACTCTCTGATCCCATTGAAAACAATTTATGTTAAATTGCAGCAAATGAATTAAATACTTACATTCTTTTTATTGTTTTGCCAAGCGGAATTCCTGGCAAGCCACACAGGCTCCCAAAATTTTTTAAGCACTGTTTCACATGTGTAATTTTTGTGAAAAATAGAAATAGCTGTATCTCTCGAGCGGTCTCAAATATTCTGGAGTTTTTCTTCTTTTTTTTTTTTTATTTCGACGGTAAAATCCTTCTAAATAAAACTACACCCTCTGTTGTGAACTATATGTACGAGTTTTTGGGTTTCAGTCTCCAAATAATTTCTTTAAAATATAAAAAATATAGTTTTCTCAAAAAAATTAATTTGGATTTTTCGCATTTTCTTTCTTGAGTCGTCTCAAGTAATAGTAAGAACAAAATTAAATCCACTGATGAAATATGTTTGCCCGAGTTTTTTTTTGCTACAGTCCTTCAACTCTTTTTTTTAATCCGTAAATTTAAATGTTTTGTTTATTTTTGGTTGATCAGTTTTGTGCAGTGTTACACTCCTTGAAAACAGACTTTGTTTTGTTAGATATTGGTAAGGCTTTAATTGTAGAGACTAAGCATTCCAACAATCTAGGTCCACGATTCTTGGACTTGAGAATTGGGATTCTAGGTCCAAAGATCTCGATCCTTGAAAAAAACCTCAGAATCCACTGGGTTCGCCTGTGGAGCTGGCAACCCCTCGCCAGTGCATAGCAAAATCAAATCTTGAAGCTCAGAATTATTTTTTTGGGGTAAATATTAATATTGTATATAATAGAGATTAAGAGGAAGAAAGCCCGGGTAAGGGGATGCTTATTTCTGGAAATATCATGCTGTAAGAAAAAGCAAAAAAATACCACAGCACAAGAGCTAAGTTCAAGTAGATATCTCCAAATGAAAGATACATTTTTATTAAAGGAAAATGTTTCTTTGTAATGGCACATTGATTTTTTATTTATTTATTTACTATCTCAGAAAATTTTTGAAAGTCTACACTACGAAATCTTGGGAATTTCTTACAGGCAGAGAATATAATTTCACTCAGAAAAATACTACATATCAAAACCTAATAAACAATTAAACTGGAAGCGATCAAAGAATAAGGAAATTTTAACCGAAGTTGTTCCTCATTAATGGGACTCAAAGAGCCGATTTTCGGGTTCTGTATCTTGAGCAAGGAGGCTTTGGGTGAAAAAAAAATGTACCATATTCCAAATCTTAGAAAATTAAGTATTTCATAAATTGAATGACTGAAAGCAGGATTTTTCTTTTTTCTTATGCCTGACTGTGAGCGGAGCATAACATCAATATTACCCCTCGACTCTCTTGAATACCCTTAGAAAATATTCGAAGGAGAAACTAAATCCCTAGATTTTAAGATAAACTGTAAAAAAAAAATTAAGGAAACTGTAAGAAAATATTCATGAGCTTCTTCCAACAGCACAATATGTAAGGAGTCTATATATATATATACGCTATTTGTAATACATAGTTTGAAAAATAAATTAAATGGTACAGTAGGAAAGGTACTTTAGAAGGTACAATTTGCACTTATGTTGGAAAATAAAATCAAGGCTTTGTGCCTCGGGTTAAATAGGCAAACATTGACCCAGGACTATATTGGCTCAAACAAACTTGCTAGGCTGGACTAATCTCTAGAATAGCATTCTTACTGGGATGGGTAAAACAATTAATCCGGCTCTAACCTCCAAATGCCATCTGAAAGTCTATATTTCTGCTCTTAAAATATGAATTAGTTTAGAATATACACTGTACTCAGCAAACAGTATCAGTTGAATAATCATATTAAAATTGTATCTAACACTTTTTCCATGATAATTTTTGAAGCAGCCATTATTGTCGCAAGATTTAAAGATATAGATTTTACAACTAGTTTAAATTTTCAAGTGTTTCAATTGTTTCAAAGACGTTAATCCTAGTGCCCTATTAAGGTTATTTCTGGCGACCTAAATCCAGCGATAAAACAAATGTTAAAATATCAATAGTGCTAGCTTAAGACAGTCTTTTTTCTTACCTGTGTTGGGGTCCTATCCAAGTCCAATCTGCTTGACAGTCTATACCAGGTAGGGGTGTGAAGTCCTTCTATAGAAACTCCTGCTCCTTCAGCGTGGAAGAAATCTTCAAGAAGCTGTAAAGCCTTATGCAGTCGCTCGTAAAACGAGGTCAGTTTTTCCTGGAAATAATTTTTATTGTCTGAAACAATAATGATATGCAAATAATGTAATTAACGATTTAAGATTTATATTTGGACCTACGCCGCAAAACAAGCAGTATTGTTAAGACTTCGTAGCTTTATTAGTTCCAAAAGTTGTAAAAATACACTTAGTGAAAGAGAGAAGGAAATTTATTATGATTAGAAAATACAACATTGAACTTCCACCCAAAGAAAAAAAAAGTTGCCTGAGTTGGTCATAAAAAATAGAAAAGACTGTTTCAGTCTGTAGGTTCTCAGCAAAGCATTAATAACCTAATCGTAAATTTAACAGATTCTACCTCAAGATGAAAACAAAATAGTTGAGCGTTTCCGAGAAAACTCAATTTGGAAAAATCAAAACACTCAAATCTCATAATCCAAGCATGAATGATTTGGTCCGATGGCACTGCTAAAAATCTAACAATAATGGAAGAGTCAACCCCATGGAAACTATCTACATTTACTGTCATTTGAAATTGTTAGACTTTTGACCGATTCTATCGTCACTTGCTGAACATACTTCATGAAGAGCCCAGGAGGCCTGTTAGAAGTAATTGATAGCCTCGTGTCTGCTCCTTCAATGTGGGGCTAATTTCGTTCTTAAGGGGCTGATTTCCCGAGATCCTCCAGCAAAGATAAGCACTCCCTAGAATAGTACACTTGAGTTTATGGTTCCTTTGACATATACACACCGTATGCTGTTCCTCCAAAAGAGCTGCTTGCAACTTTTCAAAAATCAAAAATTACCACCAAACGGAAGATGTCCCCTCTGCAAGAGGGGTTGTCCCCTCTGCAATCCCTCGCTGTTTACGCTAAAGTTTGACTCTTTGCCACAATTCTACTTTTTAAAACAATTAAAAGCTTTAGCGTAAAGAGCGAGGGATTGCGGAGGGGACAACCCATTTCATATACGAAGTAATTTCTGTGCGTTTTAAGTTTTAATGTCGCTCCTTACTTTCGGTTAAAAAAAAACTATTTTTTATTATTTAATTACCCTTAGAGGGCACGCAAACTAGTATCTGAGAGAACTAGTTCTATGAGTAATCCCTTTCTGTTGGGACTGATCTTCATGGATGCCTTCTCCTTGCAAAACTTCTTTATTGATTCCATCAAAAAAGGTACAACAAGCACCTACAGCCTCGAAATGTAAAAAGACAATGGAACAGCGACATATTCGATGCTATAATGCATATAGCATCGTGAAGATGGGTATAAAAACAGAGCGACGTTTAAAATTAAAAAAAAGACTGTGGCTGCAGGAAAACTTTAACTCGGATATTTATAATTTGGCTTTGTTGGGATTTCAAATGCTGGCTTTTTGATTTTTTTAATCTTACAAATTAGGATATAGGCAACAAATGGACATTTCAAAATTTTTAACTAGGTGGCAATCAAGAATTTGTTCATCATCAGTAGAAATCAACAGTAAATAAAATCAATGAAATTTAGCCAGCGGGGCACCCGTTGGTACTATAACTCCGATTTTACGTTTTAAATATCCCGTACGGACAATTGAAAATTAATGCTAAAACTTTTTTACATGATAACAAATCCCAGCATCATCTTTTAGACAAATAGTGTTTTTTCATATTTTTATTTTATTTTCTTTATTGGCTTACGTTAAAAAACGTATTATTTTCGTTTGTATTATTTTCTTTTTCATCAATTGCTTTTATCCTGTATGTTTCAGCATTGATCCAGCAATTTCTGCTAAGTTACTTCCTTAAACTAGTTTACTTTTTATATTGTTTTACTTTGAATACAAATTTGGCTTTTCTTTCTTTTGATACTTGTCTGTCAATATAATACTACATTATCTAACTTTCTATAAGTGTTAATATAGTAGTTACACTGGGTTTGTTTCATACTCACCCCTGTGTTTGCATCACCTTGAGATTCTAGTTCTACAAGCAGGATGTCCCAAATTCCGATTAAAGCTCTCTTGAATGCAGAATCCAGTAAACCAGCTCGAAATTCAGTGAGTTTAATATCCAAACTGTCTAAAAGAGGTGCTAGTGCAGATTCTGCAGGAAGACTATCTGGCGACCAGGCCAAGTGGAATACGTGTCGACGAACCTCTGGTCTCATCTGAAATACGGTCGGAAATGACTGAAATAATGGTTATTGATGGATTCGAACTACCCATATTCCATGTTAATTCTGTATATCATCGAGTAGTTACAGTCTCATTTAAAGCTGTTTAAATTTGCTGCTACTTTATTAACCTTAAAATCTGTAATCAAACATTCAGTCACATTTTTCTTCAAGGCCATCGAACTAGAAGCAACACTACAATATTGTCTTAAAAAGGGGACAGAGAAGGGCTAGTCACATTTTTGTGCGAATCTCCATAAAAGTTTTGGGACTTTAAGCTCCTTTTAGACTAAAGTTATTTCACTGTAAAGTAGTTATGCAAATCGAAAGACATTATATGTACCAGCTTAACAAAAGAATACCCGAGAGTTTTGTGCTTGGGGGAGGTAAATTCGAATAAATATGCATCCATGTTGCCTAAATGGCACATCTGCAACATCTTGGGAATGATTGGTGTAGATCGATCTGTAAATTCTAGACTGTTTAGGGGGGAGTTGGAGGAGGATAGGAAGCTTCTTACTCTATGTTTACAGGATCAAGATGAGTTGACCATAAATTTGCTTCTCCAACCCACCTAAAAGCTTTGGTACTATTAGCTCCAGTAAAAAAAACTATTGTATTGATTCAGGACTCCTAAAATAGGCCCAACTTATTTCTTTACCTCCAATTGGCTTGCAACTTACATAGCATGTTCACTCGGCTACACGAACCTAATTAAAAAAATATTTGAAAAGAATTGGTCATCATTGGTTCGTGTAACACCAAAATGGGTCAAATATTATCTATTTACGATCAGAGGGAAAATTTCAGTGTGTGTAGACTAGACAAAGTCACCAGGACGACAAATATTGGGAAAAAATGGTTGTGTCGACTCTTAGCGCAAAAAATCAATTTTTTTTATGCTGATATAACATTTTCAGCCGTGTAAACGCTTCGAATAAAACTTCAGGGTTCAAATTTAATTTAAATATTGACAAAAATAAAGGATACAAGCTTAGCTGTATTGGCTCGCGATGTCGTTTTTCTTTCTTCGTGATGACAGTAAAAATCAGAATTTTTTTTTTGTAAATGACCTTGACCTACAATTATTTAAACAAACAAGCATTTGCAATAAAAATACTATAAACAAATTCATTTAATAAACTTTTAGATTAAGAAAAGTCTATATTTAAGATTTTTATGTAGTTTTTCAATTTATATGGGTATTAATCCCTTCTCCATCCACCCAAGATTCTATAATAAAAATATTACGATTTTTTTTCACATAACTATTGCTAATCAAAAGTTTTGACTGAACTTACAAGCTCTGTCCAAAATTCAAATTGAAATCCAATATTTTAACTCTTAAGCATAAAAATAGAAAATTTTTGAATTTGGCTCATTTTAATTATTAATGAAGAAATGTGTTTTAAAAACGAACATAAGTTAAATAAAACCAAAAACAATTTCTAAAAGTAAAGGGCCCTAATCATTATAGCTCAATGTGTGTAGAAATAAAGTCTTATTATTGCTTAAACTATAAAAAATATCTATTATTAAAAGATGAAACCAAAAACTAAAATTAGTAAATACAACAAACATAAAGATAAAATATACTCATATGGATGAATGGCTGAATCCTAAGACGGACAGGCACTAAAATGAATAGTAAAGTCGGACTTAAACGAACACAAATTACTGCAAAACAAGAGTTGGGTCAACCCCTCTCTCTCCCCGTAATCCTTCTAAGGGCTAGAGTATCATTTGCTCTCTGCTGATATTCTTTCCTTATAAGGTTAATATTTGCCTGATTATGTCGATTCAGGTTATTGATCAAATAACTATAGGAGCTAGTTCGATTTTATCAATACTGAGACCACAACACAGCCTTTGGTCACGAGTCTGTTATTAGTTTATGCACTGTTAGGCTTAGTTATGATCGCCGAGTCATGCAGCAAAACCTGTGTATCAACAAACACATAATTACCTTGACAACTAATACAGTAAGTCATACTTTAAACAAACAAATATTACTATGAATGAATAAATTGAACCAAAAGCAAATAAAATTATCAAGCACAAGAAAAATAAAGTCAAACGACCCTTGGGATAACGATAGCATCTGAAGTTATTTAGATGCAAATTTGGTCTTGATTGGGTGTTGGATGATTAGTTACCTGAATGTTAATTGACGTGCATGTCTCGGAAGTCTGAATTTAGTACGCCATTTTTTGTGTGTTTGAGATTAATGGAAGCATTGAAATTTATGGACCTTGAAGAATAAGGAGCATCCTCCGAATGGGGAAAATCTTCATCCCTAGCGATGTCATTATCATTTCCAATAGCCTCACATGCTTCCAACACAATGTTATCACTGCTGGTAAACTTTAACGACTCATAGATATCCCTGATTACTTTCTTGGTGCTATTTGTTTTTAGGTAACAGCAACTCTTCACGCCTATAAGTGTCATTCCCGCTTTCGATAGTCTTACACGCAACCAACACCAGAGGCGCCATTTGGGCCAAATCTTGGGGTGGGCATGGGGCATTTGACAGAACTTGAGACTTTTATTATGAATCTAACCTACTTTCAAAGTTTACAATGATTAATAGCAAATAGCGTAATTACCCCAAGGGTCGTCAAGTAATTACGCTCTTTGGCTAATAGGCGTGCAGTTAGTTCAAATCATTTGAACAGAATGGATTATATTGGACATAATGGATAATTATCGCCGGAAAAGGGCCGTTTGTGGTGGAAGCTTGGGCCCCCTTGAAAATCAGGGGTGGGCATTTGCCCCCCCTAACCCCCCCCCCCCCCACAAATGGCGCCTCTGACCAACACTATGCTATCACTTATGGTAGACTTTGTGACTCATCTAGTTCCCTGATTTCTGTTTTCATGCAACTTGTCGTAGGTAATTGAAGCTCTTCACGCCTGGGTGCGTCATTTCCTCTTTTGATGATCACACACACATCGTTCAGTCTCGTCACGTTACATCAAACTACATATTTATTGCACATCCTTTCTTATTTATCAAATCCTCTCATATTAATAGTATCTGTTACAAATGACCAATAAGCGTATGTGTAGAAATTAAACAAATTGTTTTTGTGCTTTTTGTAAACTAAAAAAAAAAAATTCCAAAAACCTTTCATTTCCAACTATACTAAAAACTAAAAAAAAAATATTTTGCTTTGCTGCCGGGGCAGTCACTAGATATTGAATAACTACTCAAGGACAGCTAATATTGTCACAACCAACCAAATTTGGCATTTCTAGTCTAAAAGTTTTGATTTTTCCCGCAGCAAGTAAAAATTTTTAATTTTTGAATATTCAGAGCAAAAAAACTATTTTTGGTACTATTTTTAGTTTTTGGCTAGTTTTAGTGTAAATATTCACATTTCATGCTCATAAAATATTTATACATAACAAATGATATGTAAGCTAAAAAGGAGTAAGCAATTTTTTCCAGCTATCCGGGAGCTTTTCAAGACCTTTAGTTGTAAGACGACAACCCTGTAACCGACTTTTACGCAAAACAGTTAAAACTAAGCAATAGTACATCTTATAACATAATAGTTTAACATGCCAAATTTCTCAACTAAAAAATATAAATTTGCGTGCATAGTAAAGAGCATACAAGGTTAAATATGCAAGTGAGTGATTAGAGGGAAGAAACAAAAAGCCGGCGAAGACAACTTACAAGGTTGTATTAAGTCAAAGTTTTTGGGAGCCAGTTTTCCACTGTTATTTTACTTTTGTGGGAAGTGGTCGTCAGAAAATGGCTTAAATTGTATCGTTTAGTCACTCAATGCCACTAGACTGACGAAGAATCCTCTATCAAATCATGTTCTTACAAGATGTTATATTAATTTTGTCCCGTCTTTATTGAGTAGTAGATGGAAATTTCACCCGTCTTGATTGGTAAAAGCCATTAAAAGGTATTATCTTGTGTTTAAACTTTCTGCTTTAAGCTGAGCAGAACACCTTGTGGTTTTCCAATCTTGCTTTCTACATTAACCCCGAACATTCATATTTGGTTCCAACACTGCTCAAGTAAAATAATCTCTCTACTACTTCGGCCAATTTAGGGCTGTTTCCATCGTTCCACTTGCTATTAAAATTTTTTTGTTCCCTCGCAAACACATGTTATTTACCAAACATTTTAAAACCTTCTAAGAAATAAATAGAATAAACTATTAAAAGTTTCTTAGTTATAATATTTAAAAACAATTTTGGAAAAAGATTGATTTCATAGAAAAAATTCAGTTAGTTGTTTAAAATAGATATTCACAGTCGTAAAACATGAATGTCGTCCACACAATTTTTTATATGGAAAACTTTCGAGTATCAATTTCAATTTTTGAAAATTCTGAGCCGAGTGGTTAGCATGCTTAATATGAAATACTTTGCTCGTGAGGACAGGGGTTGAAGTTCCTGTGTCACTGATTATTTGGTTAGAAACGGGTCAGTGGTGTGACTCTGTAAGCTCAGGTAGAGTACACCCAGATCTAAATGACCTATCATCTTACAGATTTATTCCAACACTGTGTGGATAACTTCTTCCAAGATTTTAAGCAAAACAAAACCTACCAAAATAATCAAGATTAAATTTTTCCATCATAATGTGATTTTGAAAATAACATCTAGTTTTTATAGTTTATTTTAGCAAAAATAATGTGTTTTGTTTTACATATATTTCTATTACCTCAGAGAGACCTGTGGAATAGATATCATTATGGACTACAACTTCCTATATTTTATTTTGATAAGCCACCTAATATATCGATGTCAGTACTGACTATTGCTTACCCTTTTCAGCATTTATTTTCTGATTGAAAAGGAATTCCCGGAAGGCACTAGAGAAGTAAAGGAGCGTTTCGACTTTTCGACTAAAAAAAACAACATTGAATTGCATTGCCATGGATTTGAAATTACGGGATCAAATTTGTCAAGACCAGCAAAGAAGTTCAAAAGAAAATACAGCTTAGGAATTCACAGAATGTGCTTTCGAAGCAAATCCTTTTTTGCTTACTAATAAAAAAAAACCTTCTGAGAAAGCATGCTAGATAACCACTATTTTATTATGAAGCATTTTAATTTAGGAAGAAATGGTGAGATGAGGAAGCGGGATAATTAATAAAAAGAGAAGTTCTTATTTTGTTGGATTTTCTAATAAGATCATATCCAAAAGCACATTTCATAGTCATTTTGGAAGAAGCTAAATTAGGTTAAAGACAGGTTTTGGGTAATTATTTTTGAAGCAATTGCTTTATGCCATCTTTTTAAATTTGTGGCGGACGATGAAGTCTTTAGGCCTCCCTAGGGGACTAGCTTACTAGAATCTTCCCGATATATGCCTATATGATTCATATAATGCATCTGTATCTTTTTTTATTCTTCTGTTATAAAGTAATTTTGCATATGTGCAAATACTTACTTACTTTTCTTATAATCTTGATGAACACTTAGAAAGTAATAGTGAGAGCTACGAGAGGGAGCCCTCTCGTGGTCCCCTGAGAGCAGTATCGAGAGCAGCACGAATAGGAGACAATACTGATAATTTTAGTTACTGTCAAGCCACTAGTCGTCCTACCCACTTATTGACCACACAGCAGGGTATTTTGTGAAATATGCTGCCGAAATTGGATGGACTGAAGCCAGTAATGTTTTTCATAATCATGCCTAGGGGGTCAGTCTGCTTGGACATATGAAGTGCAAACTGTGGCACTAGAAAATATCTCTTAACAAGCAAGGTGGGAAACGGAAGTTCTCTTGCCAGTGCTGATTCTGAGGACTATATGCTGCTGATTGCTAGCAAGTGGTGAGGGACACTTCCATCTCTTTTGAAGGATCAATGCTATCTGCCCAAGCCGATCTTAAGCTGACTGTCTGATTTTTAACAAAGGAAAATGTAAAAGAGATTTGCAAGACCTGTCTTAAATTATCGCGTCCGAAGGCACACAAATAGCCAAGCAGCTATTGGTACTATGTTTATTATTAATTTTTTGGGGAGTCGAGGCAATAGACCTATGTGGCCATTTTTTTAGTGTGCTCATAGTAAACAATAGTAATAGTAATAATAATAATAACAGAAACAAGTATATAAAACGGAGGTCAAACTGGACGCATGGACAGATGATAGATAGACTTATCTAACAGCAAATGAACTGATATCATTTTTATACAATCCTAAAAAGGGCTCGGATGCCCAAAAAATTTAAAGGTGTCCCAAATTTGACCACAGATTGTAAATTTTGACTCCTAAGAAAATAGACAAAGGACATAGGTAAGGCTATTGAATCTCCTTGTATAGAGTGTACGTATGGGATCATGCTTGCTAAAACTAGAACGTTACTGATACTTAAGTCATTAATACAGATGAAAGAACGCTGAATTTCTTTTGTAAAGGCACCACCCACCCCCCTTCCACCTCCCAAAAAATCCAAGTTTTCAACGTTTTTAATTTTTCTGAATTATTAGCCCCTTTTTGCCCCAGTTTTTCAGCTGATGAAGTTTGGGTGATAAAAAAAAAGTTTTTTTGAGGGTTTTATTATCGTTTAGCAGACTCCAAAAAAATATGTTAATAATTAGTGCTAGTTATGAGGATAATATTACTGAGATTAAGATAATTAGCGGGGCTAGAAGTTGGCTCCGTGTGGAATCCCTGGTTTGGCAGACTTTTGTCTTGTACCCATTTATATAAATTATTCTATATAAATTGTCCTAAGAGACACAGTAGAGGCTAAGTGACCCTAAGTATCTAAAAGAAAGATAAGACTAATCTAGACTTAGCTTATACAAATGGTTTGAGTGTCCTAGATAAAAAAAAGGGCATGAATAGACTTTTTGTTCTTTGTTCTTTGTTCTAACAACAGTTAGAATAGGACTTTAAGAAAGCGATTGCGGAAAAGTGCTTCCAAGATGGGGAGGGGAGGGGTAGGTTTTTCCTGTTTTTTACCTGTTCAGCTAAATGACCAATTACTCGTAGTACCCTCGCATCCAACTGCTCAACTGCTTCATCAAGTAATGCACCTGCAGCTTGTCGTGTTGTTGGCTCGTAATTATTGTTTGACCCCGTCCGAACCGGACTAAAAATTAGAAATGTAATATAGCACTGACAAAGTCGAGATAAAGAATTTTCTTCAGAATATAAAACATTTACATTGCTCAATCGTTGCATACACAAGAATATTTATTATTTGTAGGATTACACTAAGGGAAGGGAAGGAGTGAGATATGAATAGATATTTACACTCTTTTCCCTATGGTAGACCAAAACTTGTGAGCAAAAGGGACATTTTATAAAATTTAAAATAACTTCGGCCATTTTTTTGGCTACAAGAGTTTTTTGAACCTCTCCCCTTTTTATATTTTTTACAATTTATTCATACATTTTATTATATAGTATTTATCATAGTTATAATTTTATTTGCCCTTTTTAACTTTTATAACTGTATACGTATTTCAGTCTTATATTTTCCTGGAAAACTTTTGACCAGCATCCGAGACAAATAAAGTACAACAAATTAGTATAAACACATGAAACATTTATTTTTTAGATTCCATTGAAACTCCTTCTTCGCGGTTTGGACTAAAGCTCAAATCGCGAAAAAGGTCGATAGCCTGGTATGATTTGTCATGGCACAACAGTATTTATTTCTTGTTAAGAAAATAAAATTTTGAGAATTTCGATTAAGAACCTAAAAGCCTTGAAAAATTGCAGCAAATTGAAATAAAATTTGAACAAATGGAATTATTATGACAAACAATCTATATAGCTGATACGAAACCTAGTGACTCCCATTTCTTCTTGGGGATCCTCGCATGAAATGAATGATCATTGGTAATTTAAATAAAATCATTTAAAGCTTAGACTCAACATATAGTGTCTTGAAGTAGAGAAAGAGAAACACCCCAACACCACTTTAACGGTAAATTCTTGTGTGTTTATATATATATATATATATATATATATATATATATATATATATATATATATATATATATATATATATATATATATATATATATATAAATATAAATAAGTTGTCTGTGTGTGTGTGTCGAGTGACGTCATGTCGTCATTATGACGATGACGTCATTAAAGGTATTTAAGACATTCGTTCACGGAAAAATGTTTAATTGTAAAATGACTGAAGAACCTACAATGTCAACAGCCGAGGAAGCTGCTCAAAGAGTCTATGCCAAAAAACTTGCTGCTGATAGAGAAAGTAAGAAAAGAAAGCGTGCCGAGGAATCACAAGAGCAACGCGAAACCAGACTTGCTGCTAAAAGAGAAAGTGAAAAAAGAAGGCTAAAAGTATTTAAGAAAATCGTTCAAAGACAAATTTTTAATTGTAAGAAGATCCCGAAAAATGTTTAATTGTAAAATGACTGAAGAACCTACAATGGCAACAGCCGAGGAAGCTGCTCAAAGAGTCTATGCCAAAAAACTTGCAGCTGATAGAGAAAGTAAGAAAAGAAAGCGTGCCGAGGAATCACAAGAACAGCAAGAAAACAGGCTTGCGGCTAAAGAACGCAAAACCGCACAGTTAGATGAAAATCCACTTGGACAGCGAGAGTCAAAACATATCAAAACTGAAAATGATAGTGATGATGATTGGGTTTGGGATTTTGACTTGGATAAGGTCATCAATGCCTACCAGATTTTAGTTAAAAAAACAAAGGTTCGGCGATATGTATTTCATAGTGACGCTGAAAAATAAAGAAGAAAACGAAAACTGAAAAAAGAAAAAAGGTAAAAAACTATAAAGAAAAAACACTCAAAGAGAAATTACAGACCGGGACACAAATGACGACCGGGACAGAGGGAATATAAATGACCACCGGGACACTCAAAGAGAAATTACAGACTGGGGCACTGGGACACAAATAACGACTGGGAGATATAAATGACGACCGGGACACTCAAAGATAAATTACAGACCGGGACACAAATGACGACCGGGACACAGGGAATATAAATGACGAACGGGACGCTCAAAGAGAAATTACAGACTGGGCCACTGGGACACAAATGACGACGGGGATAAACGGAATATAAATGACGACCGGGACACAAGGAATGTTCGATTAGCAATCACCATCAACAAAGCTCAAAGGCAATCATTATAATAATGAGGTATAGATCTGAATACGGATGGTTTTTCCCATGGACAATTATATGTTGCATGTTCAAGAGTCGGTAAACCTGACAATCTATTTATATGCACAGACAATGGGACAGCGAAGAATGTTGTATATTCGCAAGTTTTACAAACATATATCTATCTATCTATATTCACAGGTGGGACACAGGGACACAACTACAATGGCGCGTAACTAATGTGGCGCGAAAAAAGCTAAAAAAAGAAAAAACCAAAAAGAAAAAACTTAAAAAAAAGGAAAAAAACAAAAAAGGTAAAAAACTAAAAAGAAAAAACACCGGGACACAAATGACAACCGGGACACAGGGAATATAAATGACGACCGGGATACAGGGACACAACTACAACGGGGACGCCGGGGGCACAGGGGTATATATAAATGATGACGGGGACACAGGGAATGTTCGATTAGCAATCACCATCAACAAAGCTCAAGGGTAATCCTTAGAATAATGAGGTATAGATCTGAATACGGATTGTTTTTCCCATGGACAATTATTTATTGCATGTTCAAGAGTCGGTAAACCCGACAATCTATTTATATGCATAGACAATGGGACAGCGAAGAATGTTGTATATTCGCAAGTTTTACGTAGTTAAAAACATATATATATATATATATATATATATATATATATATATATATATATATATATATATATATATATATATATATATATATATATATATATATATATATATATATATATATATATATATATATATATATATATATATATATATATATATATATATATATATATATATATATATATATATATATATATATATATATATATATATACATATATTCGTATATAATTCGTCGGAACAATAAGAAATTTTTGTTCCACCACATAAAAATAAACAAATATACAACCTGGACCGTCATGTAAAACTAAATCAATAAGGGCAGTTAAAGTAAAGGGCACTGGGCAATTGTCTGAAGCAATGAAAATCCAAAATGAAGAAGAAAGAAAATGGGGTTAGAATATAAGTGTCAGCGAAGTCAAAACGTACCAAAATTGAAAATAAAGAATGATAGTTATGATAATTGGGTTTGGGATTTCGGCTTGGATAAGATCATCAATGCACTTAACATGCCTTTGTCAAAATAATTAAGTTTCTGGGATATGTATTTCATAATTATAAAAGACAAACTGGGGCAAAAGTTGAAGTTTAACACTTTGTAAAAGCTCTAAGTAATGAAATTACTGTAAATAAAGGCATTAGAGTTTATAAGGACGTCAGCCAAGAACCTGCTATTGCATTAGCTTCTCTTAAAAAACAAAGATTCGATGTTTTTCATAATGACAAAAGACAAACCAAGGCAAAAGTTAAGGGTACAATAACAAAAATAATCGTAATTTTACAAAGTGCTAATTATAATTTTAGGTCATTTAAAATATTTAAGAGGTTAACTGATGAAAATGAAGCACGAATAAATGTCATTAAAGGCTGGTGAAAACAAGATAAGCTTCGCATTTTTGTTGGCTTCTCATGACCAATAAATTTCGTTTTCCCTGTAATTGGTTTTATTTACATGAATTACTTTTGTATCTAATTATCTTAAATTATGAGTACACTTAAATGGAATACATATCTTGATCTATAAGGGAAAGATACCTTGGCAGGGTTTCTTCCAAAAGTTTCAGGTCACCGGGTAGCATCTCAACAGATTTTCTCACATGTTCTAGGCTGTTCAAAACGATCAGTAGCTGTAAGAGACAGTAAATGATATCGCACCTAACGACAAATATCCAAGCTTATGAGCTCAGCAATTTATAGGTGTTTAAGGGTACGTTGTACTTATAAAACCTCTACCAATAGAATCCAGATATACCGAAGTAATTCGCAAATTAAAGATTACATAACAACAATTTATGCATGCTAACTAATGGCATTTTACATTGTAATTCGTGGAAATTAATTATAATAAATTCTAAAAAAAACACAGTGCATATATAAAATTAATTTCCGGGCTACAGCAGAAGAGCTTAAGGTTTGTTGCATTTAGATGAGTGAAAATACTTGCAAAGATAATGATTGGCATAGTCTCAATCCTCTCATTTTAAGGGGATAGTTAGTTTTTGGCAGAGTTATAGCCTATCCTACTACGCCTTTTCAGGAGCATTGATATTTTATCAAGACAGCTTTGGGCCATGTTAATAAGGAGAGTGGTCATTCTTATGCTCGACTCAAATTTAGATATTTTTAATTGTGTGCAGATTATGTTTTTGTCAATAAGATGTATGTCTCTTGTGCATTTTAATAATATGGTGAGAGCTAGAGTTAATGATGGAATTTAGACTCATGTTGAGTGTGTCTGATCTTACACTCTTTCTGTTTATCTTCCCCAGAAATCTCCAGGTGCCCATTTAGAGCTGGGTCGATTCTGGATGAGCTTACAGAGTCACGCCACTGATCCCCGTTCTAAACCAAATAGCCGTCCTTACAGACAGAGGATTTCAAGTCTAGCGTGCTAACTACTCGTCTAGACTTGGCTAAGACTTGCTAAGCAGAGATCCATTATTCCTAATTTAGAAAAAGGAGATAATACTGTCTATTCTTCATTTTTCTTCCTAAACCAAGAAGAAACGAAGCATAATGTTATATTATGAAACGTCGCTTTATTCGTTTTTTTAAGTAGTTTTTGTTGGGAAAGCTTTGGGGTAGTTTGTAGTTTGTAGTTGGGTAGTTTTTGTTAAAAAAAAAGTACGTCAATAAACATAGTTTTTGGATAATCACCTTTTTAAGCCTTCTAACTACAGTGCTCATTATAGCACAGTCTTTTGCTACTAATTGAAAATAATTCTATGCAAAGAATTTATATACAAAGTACTCTATATAAATATACTCAATATAACAATTTCTGTTGTTACTAGTTTAAAACATTTCTATACAAAGTAGGGTGATCTTAATGGGGTTTAAAGTAAACTGATTGCTTAGCTGCTCCATTAAGCCGACAACGCATTTATAAGGCATTAATTCTCAGCATTTGGTAGAAACACAAAAATACAGACAAAGATTTACGTTAACATTGAAACTGAAGCCAGTCCTGAACAAGCTTGAATGCAATAGAGGAGTTTTGCAATACTTTCCCCTCAATTGTTACAATAGAGGAGTTCAATAGTTTCTGACGTAGTGTTCCACAAGGTTCAGGGCTATGGTGTTTACTACACCTGCTTTATGTAGTTCATACATAAAAACACTTTTTATGTAGTTCGAAATAAGAAACACTTATTTTTTTGAAGAAGTTTTTTTTAATTAATTCCTGTTTGTTTTATATTGACATTACGTGTTATACGTTGCTTTTTATATGAAATTTATCTTTAACAACATAAACCTTTCAAAATTTCGACATAAATAATAGTGTTTAATTTAGTTTTATACCTCCTCTAGTTGACCTGAAAAAATAAAACTTGATACCATTCGCAAATAAGGCAACATTAATTTTTTTAGACATAACGGGCGAATTGCAATTGACTGTGGAGGATTGAGCTACGCAATAGCTCTAGAGATACAGTTACAAGACTATTCAGCTCTTCTGAACAAAATGGCTATCTTAAATTTTGATTGCAAGTGTTTGGAAAATTATGAGCTAAAAAGAAAGGCTGATTGCCCTCCAATCGATTTTAACTCTTCAAAAGGGTACTAGAACTTTGAATTTCAAATCAAATTCCAACTATCAGCTTCTTTAAACTATGTGGGCTTAGTGTCATTGGATCTATTTCAATATTAAATAAAAAAGCAATTTTTCAACTGAAAGTAATGAGCAACATTAAAACCGAAAACTAACAGAAATTATTACGGATATGAGGGGGTTCACCCCCTCGTTAATATGTCACTCTTTACGCTAAAGTATCTTTAGTACTTTCGAAAGAGCTAATTATTCTAATTAAACGGTCTTTGTGATTCAGGGGTCACTCATAAGGGATTGGAACAAAATTCAAACTTTAGCGTAAAGAGCAAGGTATTGACGAGGGATTGAAACCCTATTGGTATCTTTTGGTATCAAAATTCTGTTTCTTAGAGTTTCGGTGACTATTAATCCGAGTTACTCCTTACTTACATTCCGTTACCATGAACTGTTTAACAGCTACAATATTGCCCAAAATTTTCGCCTTAATACCCGTTAAGTTTATTTGTAATAGTAGCAGCACCAGTTATTATAGTAGTATCAGTAGGAACAGAGTTAATAGTAGTAGTCTGAATGCTCTTAACCTTACAAGCAGTTGCGATATAAGTAGTAAAATCCATAACGCATTCCATAAAAAACCTTAGATGACCCCAGGAGATGGCGTACAACCCATATGTTTGAACATTATATGTTCTTTTAGACTATTTTAGACAAATTGTTATCTCACAATTTTATTCGGATTTGTTTGGTGAAGAGGAGTAGTCTGGGGGGATGGTAGGGGGATGCTAGCTACGATCCATCACTTTTGACTCTTAAAAGGGAACTAAAATTCCAATTTTCGACCAAATTTACCTCCTCTAAAGTTTATACAACCATCCCTTCCATAAAAACATTAAATGCCCCTGGGACACAACTTACAACCGTTGCCCCCGGGCTCTGGTGATTTATTTCAACCCCAAAAGCCTGTTTATATGGTATTTAGACTATTTTAAATAAAATAGTTATTTCAAATTCTTATTAGATGCGTTTCGCGATAATACGACATGTGTTTGTGTGTGTGTGTGCGTGTGGGTGGGGTTACCTGCCTTCCGATCACTTTGACTCTTTTTGACGCAAACTTTCATTCCTTGGCTTGCGGGCTGGAGGTATTTTTCCTCTTCAAGGACATAATTGCTATCCAAAAGGCTATCTCAAATTTTTTTTGGAAGTCTTTGGGGACATGATGGGCTAGGGGGGGAGCATTTGCCCTCTAATCATTTTCGATTAATAAAAAGGGCACTAGTCCTCTTAATTTCCGGTAAAATGAACCCTTTTGTAAATTTCTACGATAACAAATTCTGTAAAAACATTATATGCCTTAAGGACATAGCTTACAATCCTTTTCCGGAGGACTGAAGGGGGGGATGTTTGTCATCTTCAAAGACATAATTTCCAGACATAATTGCAAACTTTCATTCCTTGGCTTGCGGGCTGGAGGTATTTTTCCTCTTCAAGGACATAATTGCTATCCAAAAGGCTATCTCAAATTTTTTTTGGAAGTCTTTGGGGACATGATGGGCTAGGGGGGGAGCATTTGCCCTCTAATCATTTTCGATTAATAAAAAGGGCACTAGTCCTCTTAATTTCCGGTAAAATGAACCCTTTTGTAAATTTCTACGATAACAAATTCTGTAAAAACATTATATGCCTTAAGGACATAGCTTACAATCCTTTTCCGGAGGACTGAAGGGGGGGATGTTTGTCATCTTCAAAGACATAATTTCCAGACCTTTAACAATATATCAAAATCTTAATCGGAAGTGTTTGGTGAAATGACGGACGTGTGGGGGGGCATGGGGGCATTCACCCTGCGATCACTTTATGTAGTTCCTACGCATTCTTATGTTCCCGTTGCGTTACTTACATCATTTGCTTATGATACTGTGTTCAGAGTAGCATCATCTTTTCTGAATGAAAGTTTCTGGCAATTACGGGTTAGGGGGGACTCAATGAAATAGCAAGTTACAGGAAAATTACTGGGAACGTCTGAGAAACATAAAATCTATTTTTTCTTTTAGAGTGGAGAAAAGAGCTGACCAAAAAATTATCTTTCATGTCATGTACGTGTTTGTCAAATAATGCTTTTTGTTTGTTTTTCTTATTATTTGTTGGTCAGGTCCCTTTAGCTCGACCACTTTTGTTTACTAGCCAAGAAAGGGATGTCTAGTGATTGGCTAGCAATCAAAATTCCTTGCACTATTTGAGTACAACAAGCAAGGTGTAACATTCACGACTTTTTTATCAAAATATTTATGGCAAAAAATGGGCAATTTATAGAGCTTGGTGCCCTTACCCCTGGAGGTACTTGGATCTAGTCATAACTGCAGGCAAATCTGTTCGGGCCTTCATGTTTTTTGAGTAAAATGGTTATCTCCAAACTTTTGTTCAGACGTCTTCGGGGGTAAAAAATTTTACTGAAAAAAAAATACAAATGAATGTGATTTGTCAGTTTAATATACATATACTAATATTTATTCCTTACAATGCTAATAATATTTCATTTATTAAAGTTATAGAAGTGAAAACATTTCAAATTTATTATTTTTCAGTAAAGTACAAATTATGTTCAGGCATTGGGCAGGCATAGGGGTTTTGAGCCTTACTCAGGTTAATTTCTGCTCGTTTTGAGTTTACTCGGTTATTCATTGTAATTTCAGCTCGTTTTGGGTCTCATATATTTATCGATGCTAGTTTGTGGTAGTTTTGTGCTTGAAAGATTATTTGATTTTATTATTGGTCGTTTTTGGCTTAACAGAGTTCTTTACTTTTCTTTGAAAAACTTGTTTTTTGGAAGAAGTTTTTTTAATTAATTTCTGTTCGTTTTATATTGACATTACGTTTTATATGTTCGCTTTTTATATGACATTTATATTCAACAACATAAACCTTTCGAAATTTCGACAAAAATAATAGTGTTTAATTTAGTTTTATACCTCCTCTAGTTGACCTGAAAAAATTAAACTTGATACCATTCGCAAATAAGGCAACATTTATTTTTTTAAACATAATAGGCGAATTGCAAAACTGTGGAGGGTTGAACTACGCAATAGCTCTAGACATACAGTTAGTCTGAATGATCTTAACCTTACAAGTAGTTGCGATAGAAGTAGTAATTGGAGCAATAGTAATAGTAGTAGTAGAACTAGTAAATGTTGCAGTAGTATTAGTAGTAGTGGGCACATATTGCCTTTTGGTCAATTCATCTTCCCCTTTAGAATTCTCTAAGAGTTGCAACTTAATAAACAAATCAATTCTTAAGACACGCAATTTTGATTATCTAAATAAGCGTAGTGTTTTTTTGTTAGTTCGAACTTGCCACCAATATTCTCTCAAATTTTCCCTTTATAGACTTAGTCTTAATAGAACTGTTATCACAGTGGTTTTGGTGGTACTAAAGGTAATCTCAAAGTTTGGTGGTAATCTCATAATATCAATCAGATGCGTTTGGTGTAAAGATGGGTTGTTAGGGAGGGGGGATGTCTAAATTCTCTCCATCACTTTTTACACTTAAAAAGGGACTAGAACTTCCAATTTTCAACAAATGAGCTTCTTCAGAAGTTAAACACCCATCCCTTCCATAAAAGTCCCAAATGTCTTTCGAAATCAATTACAACCCTCACCCCGAGGCACTGGTAGTATTTATTTACTCTAAAAGTTCTGTTATACGATCTTTGGACTATTTTCAATAAAATTGGCAGGTTGCTCTCAAAGCACTTGACTCTTTAAAAGTGCACTATAACTACCAATTTTCAAATCAAATGAGCCCCATTTGAAGTTTATACGACAACGCATTCCATAAAAACCTTATATGACCCCAGGAATTGGATTACAACCCTTTCCCCCGGGCACTGGGGCTTGTGTCCACCCTAGAAGCATTGTTATATGTTCTTTAGACTATTTGAGACAAATTGTTATCTTACAATTTTAATCGGATTTGTTTGGTGACGAGAGGTAGTCAGGGGGGAGGGGGATGCTAACTACACTCCATCACTTTTGACTCTTAAAAGGGAACTAAAACTTCCAATTTTCACCAAATTTGCCTCCTCTAAAGTTTATACAACCATCCTTTCCATAAAAATAATAAATGCCCCTAGGACAGAACTTACAACCCTTGCCCCCGGGCTTTGGAAATTTATTTCAACCCCAAAAGCCTGTTTATATGGTATTTAGACTATTTTAAATAAAATATTCATTTCAAAATTCTTATTAGATGCATTTCGCGATAATACGACATGTGTTTGTGTGTTGATGGGGGGTAGCTGCCTTCCGATTACTTTGACTCTTTTTGACGCATAACTTTCATTCCTTGGCTTGAGAGATTTTTCATCTTCAAGGACATAATTGCTATCAAAAAGGCTATCTCAAAATTTTTATTGGAAGTGTTTGGGGACATGATGGGTTTGGGGGGGGGGCATTTGCCCTCTCATCACTTTCGATTAATAAAAAGGGCACTAGTCCTCTCAATTTCCAATCAAATGAGCACTTTTGGAAATTTCTATGATAACACATTCTGTAAAAACCTTACATGCCTCAAGGACATAACTTACAACCCTTATCCTGAGGGCCGAAAGGGGGGGATGTTTGTAATACTCAAAGACATAATTTCCAGACAACTAACAATATATCAAAATCTTAATCAGAAGTGTTTGGGGAAATGACGGACGTGTGGGGGGGGGCATTCACCCTCCGATCACTTTTGACTATTGAAAAGGGCATTCTCCCTCTCGATTTCCAATCAAATTAGTCCTTATTGAAATTTCTACGACAACACTTTCTTTAAAAACCTTATATGCCCCCAGAACATAACTTACAACCTTTGCCCTGAGGGTAGTGGAGGGGGGTTCATTTCCAAAGACATGATGTCCGGACCTTTCAACTATGTTGAACTAAATGGCTATCTCAAAGTTTTGGATGTAAATGGAGAAATGGTGGGGGTGGGAGGGGTTTAGTTGACCTCCAATAACTTTTGACTATAAAAAAGGTACTAGCCATTCCAATTTCCAATCGAATTAGCCCATTTTGAAGTTTCTACGACAACTACTACGATACGAAGTGCCCTGGTCTAAGACCCAAAAAAAGAAAACATTTTTCCAACATCGTTCTTTACTTAGGCAGGACTATTGCGCTGCCTACGATGATCTGGTCTCATTCACTTTTTGAAAGAGACATCCAACCTTACCCAGCACAGACTACCCCATTATAAAAAGCAGGATGAAAAATAGATCCTTGAAGACATTTATTCTATAAATTCTTATAGGTTTTAGTACATATTTTGATACTGTTATTTTAAAGATTTTATTGACACCACGTTTTAAGAGGCCCAGGATGTATCTATGAAATGGCATCAATTTGATCCTACCGGAAGAGCTCTTAGAGTGAATTTTAATTGTTGCATTTCAAGAAGTTTCAGTTTCTGACGTAGTGTTCTACAAGGTTCAGGGCTATGGTTTTTACTGTACCTGCTTTATGTAGTTCCTGCGCATTCTTATGTTCCCGTTACGTTACTTACATCGTTTGCTTATGATACTGTGTTCACAGTAGCATCATCTTTTCCTGAATGAAAGTGCTAACAATGCTTTGGGTGAATGGGCAAGTTTTACTATCTGTCAATTTTTCCAAGACAAATTTTATTAATTTTAGCAGGGTGGGTAGACCTCATTTTTAAAAAGAATTTAATTTGTAAGAATGCTGAGCTTTTAAATCAAGTTCTCAGTGTCAACTATTTTTGTTTTTATTTTGATTGTAATCTGAGCTGAAAAGTGCAATGGGTTGTAATTTTAGGAGAATTACAAAGAGGCTGGGGTAAAGAATGAGTTTTGCCCAAGAATTTTAATAGTTTGAAGCCATTCTCTCCCTGGTAGGTATGTGTCTCATAGTTGCCTGCAGCAGCCTAGTTCTTTTGTGTTAACTTTTACAACTGCTCAGAATTTATGCAATAAAGTTGTTTTTCTGCTATATTATATTTCACTTAGGGTTTTTTTTACGGGGCTAAACATTTAAATGTTTGTAAGTAAAGAAAATATTAACTAGCGATTTTTGCTTACCGATAGTTGAACTGATATTCCCTGAGTGCTTTCGTGAAACACTAAGGTTAAGCTTTGTTTATCACGTTGTTAAACTAGAAATTCTTAGGAAATAGTGTATCAAGCTTATGATACTCTGTGAGCATCTTTGTTTCTGCGTTTCCAAGGACCACAGATATGAAATCCTCAGCCAGAGGTCGTACGACTGGCAAAAAATGTTAATCATTTCAAGAGGAAGTTGAAGCTTGTAGATTTCTAGGAACTAGTATCTAGTGGATTTCTAGAAGGCCTCCAGAAAATAAAAATTACTAAGATTTCTTTTGAAAGTTAAATTTTAAATATATAGCCTGTTATAAGCATGGAAACGACCATTATTAACAGCCCAAAGGGTTTCCCTGATGGTTGTTGAGCAATGTTGTTAGTATTATTAATAAATGTATTTTATGTTATCTACCTTTATCTCGTTATTGCCTGAAAAGAATTTCAGGAAAAATATGCCCATTTTAGTTCGGAATTTATGTTAAACAATTTCAGTTTATAAAACAGCCTCTTACCTCTTCAGGAATTGGTCCCAATTTGGATTCATCTAAAAGGCCAGAATTTTGAATCCTTTGAAATACCAAATCTGCATATAAAATTGTTGATGCAGAGACAGTCTAGAGTGACAGAAAGTAGTTCAAAGTTAGAAATTAGAAACTATTAGTTTAAAGTACTTGAAAAAGTTAGAAAGGCTATTTGGAATGTTTTCTTCAGCATTCGTTCAGTCAGTGGATTTTGAGCTTGGATATACAGAAAAATTCATTTATTTTTCTTATTGTTGCATAAAATACAAAATTACATATGAAAATTTTAATGGAAGTTTAGTTTGTGTTTTTAAACCAAAATAGTATTTAAATATTCTAGCAAGAGGGAAAGAAACAGCTATTATTCTGATATTTATTATATCAGTTTTTCAAGAAATCGTTTAGTGTCATTTAGAGCAATAAAAAATAAAGTATAAAAACAAACAGAGAAAGGAAACAGTGAAATATGATAAAAGAAAAAAAGTACCGGTGAGAGAAAAAAAACATAGAAAAATATAAACTAAAATCCGATACGCTACTTGGGTTGAAAAGAAATATAAAAACAAAAACTTATAAAAAGATGAACCACAACAAACACTGAAATACAACAGTGATTGAAAACTGAACTTTAAACTAAGAATGCAAGTAAATACCACTTTATTTGATTTGATGGTTTGGAAACGCAAATTACATTACCTTGAATCCAACTCATATAATTTATCTTTCTTCTTTTCCTGTTATTTGTGTTTTCTGAATTATTTTATCGTTACCTTGATCGCGAGATTCGGAATTAAATCAGCTATCGATTATGTGTTGCTAGTCAATAAAACATAAGGGAAGAAACATGAGGGAAACTTACAACTAGTTTAAAAGTTAAGGAATGGATAGATACAGGAGATTTGATTCAGCGTATTTCCTTAAAAATAATTAAACATATCAAAAACAAACTTTCTTTGTTGATAAGCAGCTTGTTTATTTAATTCGGGTTACGATCTCCTTCTAAGTCCTTTTCAATCCAAGGGACAATAAAAACGTAGCAAAAAAAAAAAAAACAGGAACCAAAATAGAATGAAAGCAAAACAAAAAGAGAAACAGAAAGACATAGTTTTAAAAGAGTTACACATAATTCACCAGTCATTATCCACACTATTGGATAATCCCCCTCGATTTATTTGACGCTGCAAAATCGTCATCATTTTTTTTTTAATATATCGTATTCCTGGTAAGATTTCTTCTGGATCCTAAAATTTTTTTTGAATATTTCATATTCCCGGTAAGTTTTCTTCCTGATCCTAAAAATTTTTTGAATATATCATATTCCGGGTAAATTTTCTTCCGGATTCTAAAAATATTGATAAACAGCATCGAGTTCCAGCAGCAAATAATTTAAAAAAAGCGATATAAATAGAGTGAACATAAATCCTCTGGCAGTTAATTCATTACCATGATTAGAGTTCAATATGTGGCTCATATGACGCAAATGCTAAATTTTTGAATTTTATCGATTAAATGATTCAACAGTTTGATCAGGCTATGATGTCACGAGTTTCACACGGGAAGTTTGTGCAGAAGTTTAGCTCATGGGATAGTATATAGATACCAGTAAAAATAAAAGGTCTAGGAAATATTCAAAACTAAAGACACCTGGGTCGTTTGATGAACATGAAATTTACAGGAATAAGCTAAATTGAATTGTAAGACATTTGAAGAGAAAGCATTATAATGATATTGAAACACAAACATAATATTGGAAAGAAATGGGAACAGATAAAAAAAAAAAAAAAACTTCCTCGAGGTCCTAAAAGTGCCAATGTCAATAGCCTGGAGATACGTAGAAAATAATTTACAGATTCAGAAGATATCTAAACGCTTTGGTGATTATTTTAGTGCTAACGGCTCTGGACTTGGGTCGACTTTTAAGACGGAGTTGAATTCTTCTTTTATTCCAGGCAATGAGTAGCTTGCAGGAAGTTTGTTTATTTTTTCCGATATGCTGTCACAAGAGAAAAAATCACTGTAAAGCCTGATGTGTCAAGTACTTCACCATTAATGACACATATTCTTAATATACCATTGACCCAAAGAGTTTTTCCCAAGATAATAAAAAAAAAAAAAAAAAAAAAAAAAAAAAAAAAAAAAAAAAAAAAAAAACCTGTGCTGTAAAAACGACGTGACATTTATGCATTTATAAAAAAAATGTCTGGACCCTAGAATAGCTCACGTAAGATATGCGTTCTAATCAATTACCTTCCAAGAAATTTGTCATTTATTTGGTTGAAAAATAGGATGGAAAACTGGTAGTAGTAAAAGCAGTCGGGATGTCTGTTTTTTATTTAAATGCATGCGTACAAGTTTAACGGTTATCCTTATCAGAGTTACTTTTTGCTAGACCAACTCTACCCTCCCCCCCCAAAAAAAAATAATTGTGTCATTCAGACAAATTATCTTTTATCTGTTAAAACCAAACTAAAAAGCTATTTTCATTTGTTGATTATTGTTTCCTTCTTGTACTTTGCCTAGAAAAGCAGTCCACATTACCATTTCCCGTCCCATTCCTTATAAATATAGGACTAAATTAGGGGAAAGACACGATAGAGGGTATAATCTAAAAATCAGAGAGAATTTTTTGCTATTGGTGATAGTAGCCCAGAGGGTATTTATTTTCTACGTGATTTATTTTCCGTTTGTATTTGCAACGTTAAACATTGAGGAAATAGGTATACCGTAAAATTTCTAAATTAGAAGCCACAAATGACTTTAGTTTGCGGGCAAGGGGAGGGGAATAATTGGAAAAAAAGGCCTGATAATTTCATTAAGAAGCTAAAGAAATTCAAAGGTTTGGGGTTTTAGGGTTATCAAGCCCAAAACTCGCCTCCTCCTGTGTTCCCTAAACAAATCCAAGCCTATTTGTCTTAAAGGTACCTTTATGTTTTCTGCGTCCTTATAAAATAAAAGCTATTCCAGCAACATTTTAATTCCATTACAGTCAAAAAATAGTGTAATCATAGAATAGGGGCAACTGAGAATGACACATGTTAGGAAAATAATTACTAATTCACAATATGCAGAAAAATTGTGGTTAATACATATTGAATACGCAAGAGTGACGCATGGTAAAAACGTTTTAATATCCAGCATTCACAAATTAGGGAGTGTTGGGGATAAAATATAGTCATACATTTGGTCAAAAATAATATAGTCACAGAGCATTCAAACAGTGTTGACTATAATTTTTCTGCATATTATGAAGTAAGAATTGTTTTCATAGCTTGATTCCTTCTCAATATTCCCCATTTTATACTTATACGCCGAAAATTGGCTATCTATCGGATTTCAAAATCACTTCCGGCTTAACTACACCCCCACCAAATAAGCCTTTAAGTGATGTCAAGTAACACAATATAGACGGGGCACTAACTTTACCTTTTAAGTCCTAGGGAGTTTTACCTTTAAATATTTTCACTGAATATACAAAAAGGATTTTTCAATAAATGTCTTCCTCAAAAATGTTGTCTTCCAAAACCTAAAGGGGTAAAATATCAAGGGGGATAGCCCGCTTTCTGATTTATGTTATTGATATCTAGATATCATATTTTCTATAAACAAAAATAACTCATTTTGACTGTTCCCACCAGTTTTGTAGCTAGTATATTGTTCACTGGCAGCTGTTCATAATGCCAAATAAAAAATAGCAAAAGTTTGGTTATGACCTTAGATTTTGGCCAAGCATTAAGTTTGGCGGGACAGTTAAATTGGAAGGGAGTGAAAAATCAGATAAAAGACAAATGTTGAAAAAAATTTACCCTTTTTATTGCAGTAATAATTTTATTAGACCTATCTGGTTAAACTTATCTAATGTTGAATTCAATGTTGAAAATATTTTGTAAGATATTCTTCAACAAAACAAACAGCGATATCATGTATAAAAACTGATTTTAAAATCATTAATTTTAAGAGTGTCTTTTTAGTCTTGGATTTCAGGAAGAGGGTGGGCCCCAGAGCTCCCCCTATTATTTTAGTAATGCACTGCCTATCTTATAATGTCTTATTTCTAAATAACTTATTATAATGTTTACTATCCTTTCCAAAATAATTACTTATGGTTCGTATCAGTGTTGTGAAATACTTAAGTAAAAGTACTTAAGTAATTACTTAAGTATAAAATCTGAGTAATTGTACTCTACTTAAGTAAAAAATTTCTAAAGTACTTAATACTTATACTTAAGTAAAAAATTGAAGTACTTAAGAGTACTTAAATGCTCAAGTACTTTCTTCATGGCACAGACAAATTATACCGGCATGACGCAGGGCGATGCGACGAATTGAACTGCCTATTTTTTTCCCGATAGATGTCGTGGTGACAAAAATTTAGGGGTTCTCTCCCCATTTTCTACATAGATGCAGTTTGGAACTTTAAAGGCACATGTAACTAACTTTTACTTCCATCCGTGTTTAACTGAAATACAGCAACCAACAATTATCAATACTATGACGAAAATTTAGCGGCATACTCACTCAAAGAGGATGGATTAGGCATTTGCCCCCACCCCCTACGGAAAACTTAAACTAGAAAACTTATTCTTAGTCCCTACCAAGCTAAGTTCAAGTATGATTACCACTTCAGGTAGATGCTGTTACGACAAGAATCCAAAGATCCGCCCTCCTGAAAGAGGTCGGATAGGTTGCGTAATTAAGACGCTATCCTCCATGTTATATCAATATGTTGATGGTGTCCGAAAACCTATCCTCATAGACGTTCTAGTGAGGAGAGCCTACATACTTAAATTTCTCTTCCCATCTTGTGGGGATTGGATCTTTGCCTCATTAAGTTAGGCAAATGCACAAATACCAGACTCTAAAAACTCTCCCACCTATAATTCTGAACTTTACTATACGTGCTTCAGAGCAGTTTTGGCTATTGGAGTAGGTGTGTTCAAGATTTCAGGATATTCGATAGAATATAAAATTTCGTACGCAACTATTTCTCTAAACTCTAGAAGAGACACAGAGTTTAAATTTCTGAGATAATTTCACGTTATGTAAGAGTCTGATATTATCTTATACACAGGAAACTTACTTTAAAACTTCGAGAAATTTTGTTTTGATCCTTTTTTAATTGTCCAGTAGACTAGCCCCATTATTTTTCCTTTTTTATAAGTGATTACTGGATACATTTCAGACTTCAAAGGAGATGCTCTTCTATGTTTAATTATTCTCTTATCAAAAATATCTTTAGATTTTGATTTCTTACATCTCCGGAATAAAGATCACAAGCCAGGATATACAAAACAAAATTCAGGTCAAGTTTAGTTTATTGCATGGCTGTGATTATGCTTTAAAAACAATCTCATAGCCAAATTTATGATTTTTGCTGTAATTACTAAACTTTCCGGAAAACCACATTTGTTCATTTTGTTTGATCATCCACCTTACTGAAATATGTAACAGATTCTAGACACTTACAGGATAAACATAGAATGCATTAGATTTAGGTATAATCAATCACAATGTCAGGGAGGTAATCTTTTTGCAAGTCAATTAGAAACAAGACTGCAGGGAAATTATTTTACCTAAAAGACGAGCCAGTGAAACCAAGGAGATATGGACTAAGTCATTTTGTGTATGCTGAAAACTAAAATAGGTGGTGACCAGTCAAATAGGCTGAAAGTGTAAAACATACAATTACAGAGTGAAGTTTCTAGGGAGGGGGAAAATAACAGCATAAGGCATTCAATTTATGGGTGCATTGAAATGTGGAAAAGAATTAGATATGTAAGCTGAGTAAGTGAGGAATAAATCTTATAAATCTATTCCTATCATAGCTTTTGACGTAACATGATTAAATTATGATTAAGCGGTAACAGATAAGTATCAAATAAAACATAAGACAAAAGGATAAAACTGAATAGAAGAAGTTCCACATTGTTTTAAAAAACTAGTTTCAAATTAAGACAAATTTTATTCCATTTTTTTTTTTTTAGTCTTGGCTAAGTGAATTTATGAAAAATTTTAGAAGAAACAATTTTAATGTGAGTCTCAATTTAATGTTTTTAGGAAGCAGACTCTTTTTTTTTTCAAAAGTTACTACCTGAGCACTTCCAATTTCAATGTCACTCCTTCTTTTTTCAATTTTCCTTATTTCATTTCGATTTTTTAATTCTCGCTTAATAAAACATTTAAGGTCATCCCGCTTATTCATTAGAAAATATTATTATGGTTATCGATCACTGTCCTACATCAGTCTTCTATTCTTAAATTACAAATATCAATAACCAATCATAGTCCAATCCTCTTTTCCCTTTATAATATCCTCTAGTGAGTATTTTTCTTTCAAAATATCTCCACAAGGCCACTGACTATCTTTTGCTCATTTTTCTTTAATAGCTTCTCAGTCCTTTTAGACAAGGATCCTTGGAGAATACAAAAAAAAGATCCAGGTATTAGAAAATGCACCATGAATGATTGAGAATAGTTTCCGAAAACTTTTCAGCCCTAAGTAGGAAGACAATCAAACGTTAGTCTTCTAGTTGCTAAAAAAAAATGACCGTGTAATTGACGTTTCTTGTTAGAAATAAAAAGTAGTTACGAATTATTTTGAATGCAAGCATTATGAGAGGTCAATCTTTTCAAGAAAAGTGGCTACTATCAAAACGGTATCGTAAATCATTTTTTCTATATTTTTGCTAGGTATCTTCTATCTGTCTTCGGCAGTTTCATTAATATTCTAGTTTCACTAGTTAAACTAGTTTCACTAGTTTCATTAATATTTACGTCTCATGCATGACCAAAACCGTGTATTCACTTGGTGTATAATTGACAAAGTAGGCTAATCAAAAGGCCAGTTTTCCTATGCTGAGTTAAAAAAAATAGCTTTTTGATATTTTATTATTGAATTATTTTATACTACATGCATAAAATCCTATGATGACTTAAAAATGACTATAGTAGTAAAACTTCGTATCTGAGCTGCCATAAATGACGTTACAATACTTTGAGCACTGCTTTTATTTCAAGTCATACAAAAAGAGCTGAGCTTAACGAAACACGTACATAGGGGAGCAAGTCTCCAGTTTTCCGCTCCCTATGAATATATTCCTAAACTTATCAATTTAAGGAGTAGAAATATGATTATAGCCCGGGTCATAGAGCCTCGTCTCAGTTTCTTTTTAAAGGTGATTCAATAATTTGACACAAAACCAAAAAAAAACATTCCCAGAAAGAGTAAAAAAAAAAATATAATAATTTTAAAAAAAAGAAAACAAAAGTGGAAAAAAGAAAGGCTAACAAGGAAAATGTATTGATCGATAAATCAGTAGAAGGCTACATTACCGTTGGGTTTCTTCACTTAGAAATATTCAAAAATGACTACTATAAAAAAATAGCTAGTGCAATTTGAAAATCCCTTTACAAGTACCAATGCCTATAATTAGAGCCTACTATGTTAAAACACTGCTGAAAAGACATGCAAGAAACAGCGCATTTATTTTTCAGAAAAACTTTGTGCTATGATTATACTCTGATTTAAAATTCTAGTGCCACTCGATCTTTTGAGTTTTCTGTAAGTGTGGAATATTTTCTTGCTGATGTTTATTGTTGGTGAGAAGTTTTCCCCTTTTTTGTATAATTGTCTAGAAAAAGTGGCTCCAGACCGATTTTGGGCCATGCCCCGCCTAGCCATTTGTATTATCCTGATGCCCCCTCCTAGTATCTCAATTTTGCTGTTCAAAATTTTACGTTGAATCACTTGAAGAAATCTTAAAAGGCTGTTAACTTAGTATCTCTTGTGGGTAGTTCTCTAGGCATATTCTAAAAGCTACTGATGTAACATAATGTCTGAATACAACATCTTTTATGCGATCCGTAACGGCATTGCAACACTATCGTGCATTTTTTTTTTTTTGCTTTTTCAATGCATTTGAACGTGATTTCATTCATATGAATTCGTTTTTTTTTAAATTAAGACTCTAATGCACAGTCAGCCATAGGTTTCACGTCCTGCCATAACCCCATAAAATATTGGCATGCCTCACCGGTTGGGCCTGAGCCCCAAGTTGGGAATAGCAGGTCTAGAGCTAACTTATCGATTAAACATACCTCGCAAATTTTGTACAAGAAATTTCCTCCTGTAACAGGATCAGGCCACAAAAGCTGCTTCCAGAATTCTCTTATCTAGACAAAAAGTAATATTTATTAGTTTCCGAAAAGATCATTACTATTCGAAAAGATCGTTATAATCAAGCCATTAAAGCTGCTTCAAGAATACTCGCATCTAGACAAAAAGCAATATTTATTAATTTCCGAAAAGATCATTGCTATTCGAAAAGATTATTCAGGCCACAAAAGCTGCTTCCAGAATTCTCGTATCTAGACAAATAGTAATTTTTATTAATTCCCGAAAAGATCGTTACTATTCGAAAAAATCGTTATATTAAGGCCACAAAAGCTGCTTTTAATTCTCGTATCTAGAAAAAAATTAATTTTTATTAATTCCAGAAAAGATCGTTACTATAGGAAAAGATCGTTATATTCATGCCACAAAAGCTGCTTCCAGAATTATCGTATCTAGACAAAAAGTAATTTTTATTGATTCCCGAAAAGATCGTTACTATTCGAAAAGATCGTTACATTCAGGCCACAAGAGCTGCTTCCAGAATTCTCGTATCTAGACAAAAAATATTTTTTATTAATTCCTGAAAAGATCATTACTATTTTTTGGCGTGAAGTATTTTAATAAAGTCATGTATGTCTTTTAACTAAAATGGATGTTTTTTTTTAGAAATTTATCAGATTTTAAAGAGAAGAAAGAACTTTTTATTCAAGAATCACTCTTTTTAATTTTTTCAAATTTACAGGTTAAAGCACCTTTAAATAAATAACAAAACAAACACATCTAATAGGAAGCTTTTAATTAATAAATGACAATTAATCATATTTTTCCAAGCAAGATATTTTTCATCAAACTTTTTGTTTAATGAGTCTAAGCTAATTAGTCTAATTTGTTTTCTGAGCTCAGAAATCTATCGACTAAGAAAGTTCTCTTTTAGAATTCTTCTATTAAATAATTGTAAAGTTGGTGCAATTATTTAGTACAAAATAAAAGAAAATGAAAGAGCACAGAGAAAGCGGATGCTATAAGATAATTTTATGTTGTGAAAATTTAAATAATTATAACACACTAATACCCTGCTATTGAAAAGGACAGCAATAAGCTAGAGAAAAAATCAAAACGGATATGGGATGTTTTGATAAATATACGGATAATGAATGCGGGTATGTTAAGCTTAAGAAATAAGAGAAAAAATCCTTTCGTGCTTTAGTAAATACAGTGAAACTTCAATAGCTCGAATCTCTAGGAGAGGAAAAAATCCGATTGTCATTTTGAGCTGTAAATTAAATTAAAGTATGGAGATTCGGATTAATAAGATGATTATAGCTATACCCTACGATGCAAAATACCATAGTGCTAAGCCGAAATAAATTATGGTCTACATTTGATGACAGTAATCAGAACCAATTTCAAACGTATTGCAACTTTCACTAAATAATAGAACAGAAAAAAGAAGATTAAGTATCAAAAAACCGTGATAACAAACTGTAAGCAAGGAGTGAACCATCTCAAAAGTAATCGAAATTATATATAAGTTTCACCAAGTTTAGTCTTACTCATCGAAAGTTACAAGCTTGGAAAAATTTGCCTTATTTTAGATAAAAGGAAAAAACACCCCCTAAAATTAGTAAAGTCTTAATGAAAATTGCACCATCAAATTCAGCCTATCAGAGAACCCTACTGTTGAAGTTTCAAGCTCCTATTTGCAAGAATATGAAATTCTGCGTTTCTGCGAAGAAGAAATTCTGCGAAGAAATATCACGGATGCGTGTTTGTTTGTTTGTTTTTTGTTGTTGTTTTTTTTTAATTTCCCAGGGGCACTCGTATCAAAAAAGTGGTCCTAGAATTTCACGACAGGGCTTATTAAAACGTAAATTAAAAAGTTAAGGTGCCCTTTTTAATGACCAAAAAAAATTGGAGGACAAGACCCCCTTCCACACTTTTTTCCAAATGTCACCGGATCAAAATTTCAGATAGTCATTTTGTTCAGCATAGTCAAAAATTGAAATAACTATGTCTCTAAGGACTACTTAATCCCAAACAGTTTCCCGGGGATGGGCTGCAAGTTATGAACTTTGCCCATCATTTACATATGGTATTGGTAATTAGGAAGTTTACAGACGTTTTCAGGGGGGATTTTTTTCTCGTGGGGATGGGGGTTAGGGGGAGGGGGTTACGTGGGAGGATCTTTCTATAGGGGAATTTTTATGGGGGAAGAGAATTGTCCATGAAGGGGGGAGTTCCCAGAATTATCTAAAAAATGATTTTAAATTAAATTAAACAAAACACAATTTTAAAACTTAACAGCAACATTAAAACTTAAAACGAACAGAAATTATTACGTATATGAGGGGGATCGCTCCCTCTTCAATGCCTCATTTTTTATGCTATAGTATGTTTAGTACTTTGAAAAGATCTATTTATTGTAACTAAATAAAAAAAAACAAGTTTTTCTAAACTAAAAGTAAGAAGTGACACTAGAACTTAAAACGAATAGAAATTACTTCGTATATAAAAGGGGCTGTTCCTTTCTCAACGCCCTGCTCTTTACGCTAAAGTTTGACACTTTCTCTCAACTCTACTTTTTAAAACAGTAAAAAATTTTAGCGTAAAGAGCAAGGCGTTGAGAAGGGAATAGCCCCTTTCTTATACGAAGTCATTTCTGTTCGTTTTAAGTTTTAATGTCGTTGCTTACTTTCAGCTAAAACAAACTTGTTTTTTTTTTATTTAGATTCTGAACGTTTTTGAATTAATGCATATTGTGATTTTGGCCCTCCGCAGATGAATAAATAAAACGAAATTTGCATATTTATTATTTTGGCTAAATGGCTTTCTCATAGTTTTGATCGAATGATTTTGAGAAAAAAAAGAGCAGGGAAGGAGGCCTAGTCGCCGCCTTAATTTTTTGGTTACTTAAAAAGGCAACTAGAACTTTCATTTTTTTACGAACGTTTTTATTAGTAAAAGATATACGTAACTTACGAATTAGCTTACGCAACGAACTTCTGTATTCGTATGTTTTTATTACGTATATGAGGGGGTTTATCCCCACGTCAGTACCTCGCTCTTTACACTAAAGCTTAAATTTTGTCTCAATTCCTTAGGAATGACCGTTGATTCACAAAGGCCGTAGAAAAAATAGTTGAAATCACTAAGAATACTTTGGCGTAAAGAGAGAGGTATTAGGAGGAGGTGAACCCCTCATATGCGTAATAATTTCTGTTCGTTTTAAGTTTTAATGCTACTCCTTACTTTCAGTTGAAAAAACTTCTTCATATTTATTTTTTCACTGTTTTTTTTTAATAATGCTTGAAAATCCTGCACTCCCTTTATGGAAATTTTCTTCCCGCATGACAAATTCCTCCATGGAAAAGTTCTCCCAACATATTTCCCTCTTCTCAACAATTCCCCCACCCCAACCGAAAAATACCCCTGAAAATGTCTGTACACTTCCCAATAACCATTACTATATATAAGCACTGGTCAAAGTTTGTAACTGATAGCCCCTCCCACGGTGACTGTGGGGGAGTAAATCGTCCCCATAAACAAATTTATAAGGTTTTTAGACTATCCTGAAAAAAATGGCTATCTCAGAATTTTCATCCGGTGACTTTGGGAAAATAATTGGCGTGGGAGGGGGCCTTGATCACTTAAAAAGGGAACTAGAACTTTTCCTTTCCGTAAGATTGAGTCCTAGTGCAACAAACTAGGACCGAAGGGTCGATACGATCAGCACTGAAAAAAAAAACAAAAAAACAAATAAAAACGCATCCATGATCTACCTTCTGGGAAAACAATCAAAACTCCATATTTTTATAGATAGGAGCTTAAAACTTCTACAGTAGTGTTCTCTGATACGCTGAATATGATGGTGTGATTTTCGTTAAGATTGTATGACTTTTCGGGGTTTTCCCCCCTATTTAATAAAATGAGGCAAATTTTCTCAGGCTCGTAACTCTTGATGGGTAAGACTAATCTTGATGAAACTTGAGATTCTATGACTTTTAGGGGGTATTTTCCCCTATTTTCTGAAATAAGGCAAATATTCTCAGGCTCGTAACTTTTGATGGGTAAGACTAAATTTGATGAAATTTTTATATTTAAAATCAGCATTAAAATGTGATTCTTTTGATGTAGCCATTGGTATTGAAATTCCATTTTTAGAGTTTTGGTTACTATTGAGCCGGGTCGCTCCTTACTACAGTTCGTTACCACGAACTGTTTGATTAAACGGCATCTGTGATTCATGGGTCATTCTTAAAGAATTAGAACAGATTTCGAACATTTGCGGTAGTTTTGTCACCAAGGCTTTCAGAGAGCTGCATTTAACAAGTTTGTTTAATTTGCTTTTAATTGTTGAATCCCCAGTTATATATTCTTCATATAGAATTTTTGATTTATAAAAGAGCTTTCGACTTTTTATTTTGTGGGAAATTGAAAGGAATTGGAAATCTCATTTATCTAGTAATCCTGCCTGTTGAATTCCATTGTTATTGAGTTTCGATTATTTTACTTTTAGCAAATAAAGATAAAACATAAAATAATAAAAGCATTAGATACTATAATAGAATGTTAAGTATTTCACTAAATACATATAAGACTTCCAGTCAATTAACCCTAAAACCAACAAGATAAGTTAATATTTTTCATCAAACAGTTCGTAGTAACGAACTCTGAGTAAGGGGTCACTTGGAACAATAGTTCCTGAAACTTTAAAATTAGAATTACAAAACAATAGATACATCAAAAATTAAATTGTTATGCTAATCCCAAATATATCCATTTCAATAAGCTTAATGCTACCCATCAAAAGCTAAAGACCTGAGAAAATTTGCGTAATTTTCTCAGGTATGATATTGTGATAATTTGGTGGTGGCTGCTGCTTCCTTCTCAGAACTTTACTCTTTAGGCTAAATTTTGACTTTAAGTCCCAATTCATAAGGAATGACTAATAAAATATAAGGTTTGTTGAATGGGGAGGGTCAGCCCCCTATATATTGAATAGCTTATGTTCGTTTTGAGTTTCAATGTTGCTCATTATTTTCAGTTGAAAAAACTTGCTTTTCTTAATTTAATTTATTTATAAAACAGATAATCTATAAGCTTATTAAAATTAGGGTGCAGATAATCTACGAGAAATTAATCAAAAATATGATAAAGACGAACGAAACTAATGAGCCTTCATCTTGCATGGGAAAGACGATTGAAAAAAAGATTGCTATTTTACGTTTTATTTTTATTGGCACTAAAAATGTTAACTTTTTTTATTTCCTGTTACTTGCTTAATGCTACGATCAATCATAAATTTATAGAAGAATAATCTTTAAATAGCATCACGAGTTTATAAAAACACAAAATCGATTACGAGGATTTTTAAAGAAGTCTCTCCAATTTGAGGTTAGAATTATCTGTTTAATCCCAGCATAAAATCCTGGGATAAAATCCCTTTAGACTTAAATACATTTCTTTTTAAGTCTTTGAAATGAAAAGAACCAATGGTACGTGTAAGAGACTTGTAATAATTTTTGTTTTTCTATGGATTACTTTTCAGCTTACTTGGTAAAAGCAAGATGTTGTATCGATTGCGGAAGTACTTTGTCTTTCATGTTTTTCTACACCATTGACTTGGTCACTTTCAACTGCAGCACGAACTCGACATAGAGCCTAGAAAATAAATCAATTATTACCTGGAAATCAAGAGTTTGAAATGTAAGAAGAGGAAGGAAATAGTTTGCTAGGAGACAGAAAAAGAACGCCATTGAATGTGAAGATAAATAAAATAGCCGCTTTTTTTTAGAAAGCTATAGTATGTATTTTAAGGACATCGATTATTCAAAAGCATAATCCGTACCGGGAAAACTCATTTGTTTGGGAGGAGTTATAAACGACAAAAGGATTTCAGCTATTATACTTGTAAAAGTTCAGCTATTATATTGTAAAAAGAAAATAATACATATTTACGGAGTATTTTCATGTTGTTGAAGGTTCAGACTCGCACGAAATGAAGGGGGCAAAAGGTCAGTGCTCCCACAATGTATTGAAATCTGTGCTACGTTCCCAATCATTGTATATATTTTCCTCAAGGTGTTCATGCGTTTCTCATGTTTTTCATAATTTTCGTGACGTGAAAAATCATGCCCCAAACAAATTCCTTTGCTTATGCATAAAGAGGCAAATATAACCGCATATCCTTTAGCGATAAATTTTTATTTGGAAATAGTGTACCTACAGAATCTTTTTGTAGTGTCTAATAAAGATATTATGCCGGAAGATCCAAGCTCTTAGGCGCCATTTTTTTGCAATTTACCTCATTTGCAACAAGTTTACATAAAAATAATCCACTAAAGGGTATAAAAAAATTGGAGGTCCCGTTTTAAGTTGGCGGGATGTAATGAATTTATTTTTTTAATCTTAGGGGACGTATCCAACTTTAACCATAACCTACGTTCTAAGACGGCGGGATAGATGTGTACGGTGCTAAATCGGTCAATCTGGTCGTTGAACAGTATCACGGTGTCAAATGAGGCAATAGCACCGCGGGTTGACAGCAGCAGTTGTGGTTATTTATGACATCCTTGGGATTGATTTTATCGTAGAAAGACGTCAGACTCTCCAAACTTTACTTTTTTTTGCCTGTATGTGTTACATCTGCTGAAGACAGCTATTGAAATTATTCAAGGTATCTAGTCTTTCAGTTAACACTACTGGGCTGGAAGTACTTTTTTTTTTTTTTTTTTTTTTTTTTTTTTTTTTTTTTTTTTTTTTCTCAAGGATAATTCCTTTTTTAATTTAAAATGCAATAGTTTATTTAGAAACTCTCTCTTCTCGGAGAAGGCCTAAAGTCAATCTAAATTATAATTCTTAGCTCCTAGGGAAAATTAATTAACCTCTTTTGTCTGATTAATTAATACTTGAGCACTGAGTTCCTTCATTTCGGCTGCCGAAGCATGAAAAAATTTTTCAACTTTCCTTTCGCTTATTCCTTTGCATTAAAATTTTTTTCTGCTCCTTTTTTCATTATATAACCTTATAGTGCGGGCAAAAAGCACCAAAATACTTCCGTGTTTGAGGAAAGCACCAAAATTGGCCGAGATGTACTTACGAGCATACTCTCTAATATGGCTTGATTACGCAAGCGAAATTTTCCTCGGAACGCCGCTAGGTGGCTTGAAATCCAAGATGGCGGACGAAAATACGAGTTTGTCAAAATGAGAAGACATAGCCGTTCAAATAGGCTAGTATGGGTTAATCGATAGCACAGGTTCCGAATATGAGCTTAAAAATAACCTAAGTGTACATAGTATGGGTTAATCGATAGCACAGGTTCGGAATATGAGCTTAAAAATAACCTAAGTGTACCGTAGTCCCGCTAGGTGCCTCAAATCCAAGATGGCGGTCGAAAATA